>NW_004444323.1:141262-142603 GCF_000243295.1 Trichechus manatus latirostris
TTCTCTTGTCTAGATACGTTTCCAAATTCTAATAACAAATGTGTATCAGAAATTTCTGTTAGGCCTCAGACAATATCTTTGGACTCCTCCAGTAATGATTTATAAGATTTTCTGAAGAACACATTCCTCCCATGTAACATACATAATTTCACTAATTATTTATACAAATATATTTTAAATCTTAAATTATATTGCTATCCATTAATTTTTGAAAAACTGGCTTTTGTGAAATAGTATCTATGAGGCTGCTCAAACCAGATAAATGCCACTTGATAAGATTAAAATATATTCCTGAGTAACAAGTAGATTTCCAAATAAAATTAGTAGTGTAATTGAATTCTTTTAAATACAGGTATGTACATCTCTATGCTCATATATATATGCCCAAATAAATTAGGAAAAGCATATATGAAAATATTGACAGTGTTTTGCTGTATGGTGGGGTTAATAGTAATTTTAATTTTTTAGTTTTTTTATCTGATTTTTTTTTTGCTTGTTTTAAATAGAACATTGTTTTCGTGTTTAGCCAGAGAAGATGATAAAGTTCTTCCCATTCAGTAAATGAAAAACAGAACTGTAGTATTGTAGAATGCTACCCATTCCTGGAGATTTTGCCACCTTCTGTTACTGCAAGTATCACATATTAAATTTTGAAAAAATAAAAAAAGACAAGTGCAAACATTGCTTTAAGCAGTTTTTCTTCATCATCTGCCAGTATTTTTACCATTTGAGAAACGTACCTATAATATCAAACCCAAACCCATTGCCATAGAGTCAATTCCAACTCATAGTGACCCTGTAGGACAGAGCAGAACTTCCCCATAGGGTTTCCAAGGCTGTAATCTTTATGGAAGCAGACTGCCCCATCTTTCTCCCATGGAGCAGATGGTGGGTTAGAACCGCTGATCTTTTGTTTAGCAGCCGAGTGCTTAACCACTGTGCCACCAGGGCTCCTTATCTGTAATATTGATTACTGTCATTTGTTTTATTTTTCTGTAGTTCTAATTCCCTGGTTGTATTTATAGTTATCCGTGTATCTATGCAGAGGGGTTGGAAACCAGAAGACATGCTTTCTCTTCATAGTTGGAGGCCTAAGCTTTGCCTTTTCTTTTTTGTTAGCAAGGACCCAGGGGGTTATTCTGAAGACAACATTCACAGATAAAAGGTAAAATCCTGGTTTTCAACTTTAAACGTATCATGTATTTATCTGTAAAATAAGATGCTATATTCTATTTTATAAAATAAAACTCAGGAGAAAATTATTATCCAAAATTTATTGGGTAAACAGGTCCCAGAATTTCCAAAACAGTCTGGAGTCCAAGTTTCTTTGTCCTATAAAAA
>NW_004444323.1:144152-145434 GCF_000243295.1 Trichechus manatus latirostris
CCCCCCCAAAATTCATGTCCTTGTCACATGTAAAACACATTCACCCCATCATCTCATCCCAAAAGTCTCAAATCAACTCCAAGTCCAAATTCCACCCTGGTGCAAAATTCCTGTTCATCTGTAAACCTAGAATGCAAGTTATTTGCTTCCAAAGTACAATGGTGGAACAGGCACAAGGCAAACATTTCCATTACAAATGGGAGAAATTGGAGAAAAAGAAAGAACAACGGACATCAAGCAAGTAAAAAATCCAGCAGAACAATTTACTTCAGCTTTCAGAGCTTGAAAATAATCCTCTCTTCTCTGAGATGATCTAGGTAGTAGCCCTGCCCTTCAGACTCTGACTGTTGGCCATACTCTCTGAATTCTGGGTGGAGGACTCTCAGTCCTGGGCTTCAGCTCCACCTTCCAGGCCCACTGGGAGGCCAACTCTTCTCCCTCTACTTTGGGTGGCCCCATTATCCTAATCTGTCTGAGTGGGGAACCCACCCCCTCAGCCCTGGCAAGCCCTGTTCTTCTGCTCCTTGGGCATGGCAGCCCTGCCCCCTTAATTTCGAGCAGCAAATCAGACCCTATACCCCTAGGATTTGTGAATGGCAGTCCCATACTCCGGAACCAAGTTGGTGAAAATCTGACACTTTGAAACCTAGGAGGTCTTGGCCCCACCCTTTGAAACCACAGAGGCCACTGTCCACCATTTCAGACCTCAGAGGCGGTGACCCTACCCTTTGGGACCGACGTAGCTTTGCTTTCTGTGCTCCTTGTTTCTTCAGCTTCTACTTCCTGGTTTCTTGGGCTCTTGGCCCCTCAGGCCTCTTGGGCAGGCCTGGACTCTGGCCTGCTGGGGCAAGTCTTACAAAGCTCTTTAGCTCTACCGAGAAGTGCGCAAGGCACCCCACTCCACCAGTAAGCCTGGGACCGAAGGTGCTCAGCTCTCTGGCTCTGTGAATTGGCAAGCCCAGCTCTGTCAACAAGCACCCAGAGGCACCCCATTCCTCCAAGAAGTCTCCTACCCAAAGGCACTCAGCTCTCTCACTCAATAGGCCAGCTCCCGCTCCACTTAGCACCAGTCACCTGGTTCTGCTGTTGCCATTTCTCTACTGCTGCTGATCACCATCTGTGCTATCTCCAGTGTTACAGCTCTCCTCACTATCTTCTGAGCCCTCACCAGAACTGTCTTCTTTGATGTCCATAATTCCACCAACAGTCTCTTCAAGGTAATCAAGGCTTTTACTCTTAACCCATTGCTGTTGAGTCAATTCCGAATCAGAGCAACCCCATA
>NW_004444323.1:147368-148631 GCF_000243295.1 Trichechus manatus latirostris
CAGTGCACCAGGGTAACATCTGGGATCAGGAAGGTGTGTGGCTTTCTTTTTTAGAACGGGAAATTCGATAGTAAACGTTAGAAAGTCTGTTTTAGAATACACTAGGATAAAAGGTGATAATCTTAAAATTATTCTTATTACTCCTTGGAAAGTCTTTCTGTGTCATCAGGGAAATTGGTATCCAGTTTGAGGACCACTAATACAGATATTTTTGGGGATTATATGTGTTATTTTACCAGTCCTATGGTCGTAAGGATTAATGTAACAAAGGAACAAAAATATTTAAGTCTTTACAATCCTTACTTGTTCAACTCTGCCATTCTAGTTGTTGCCATTGTTAGCTTCTGTCCAGTTGATTCTGACTCATGGTGACCCCACACAAAATGCACAGGGTAGAACTGCTCTGTGCGGTTTTCAAGGCTGTGACCCTTCAGAAGCAGATTGCCCGGCCTGTCTTCTGAGGCACCTCCGGGTGGGTTCAAATACCCAACCTTTTGGCTATTGGGTGCTTAACCATTTGCACCACCCGTTCTAATAGTATGTGATATTTCTGTTTTTCTTGTATTCTATGACTTATTTTTCTCAAAAAGTCACTGTTCCCAATGTGTTCTAATACTAGTCATATAAATACCTGATTGTTGTAGGTAAAATTGTAATAATAAAATTTGATTTTAAATGAATATGAAGTATAATATGAATAAGAATACAATGGGATTTATATATCAGTTTCCGTATGAAGAAGAGAGTGGACAGTGCAGATATAGAAGCTTAGGGCTGATTGGAGAACAACACGTGGGCCAGCCACACCAAAAGGCCACCAGGCACATCATCTGTTGAGAAATGTTGGGGGCAGGTCTAATTGCAGCAATTATTTGAACATTTTAGCTAAAAGCTTTTCAAACAATAACTAATTAAAATCCACAACATCTCTGCAGGAAACAACAGAGTGACACGAAGCACTTAGGACTGTCAACTATACCATCAAGTACCATTTATTTGATGTTCACATCACAGCAGCCTCCTCTTGTTTTACTCTGTTCATTGCAATACTGACGGCTGATTCTTGAAACAAAAGGCTGCATACTTCTTATGTTGTCATTATGAATAAGAAAACCAAAACTTCAAATATTTTAAATGGCTATTTGTATTTTTTGTTTACATTTGTTTCTGTTTTTCTAATTCTGATGACCTTGTTCTATTTTGTTTAGCTTGTGAAAAGACTTTCATTTTATGACTTAGGTTTAATGTATTTCTATCAAAAAC
>NW_004444323.1:149764-151618 GCF_000243295.1 Trichechus manatus latirostris
TTCTTTAAGCCTATGTCTGAATTAAGCAAACCCAGCAATTTCTTATATTTATGACTGTCATAATTTAATGCATTTCTGTGCTGCCCGGGAACTGCACTGTGCTTAGAGCATCATCATATTCAAATAAGGATGGTGACTGTGACATAATGTCATACAGGCCACGTGACCATACAGGCACTGGCCACAGCACACTCCTAGAGCACGTGCAGTCCCAGTGGTTTTTGTTGGACCTATGCCACTTGTATGGAGCCCTGCCGGCACAGCGGTTGACAGCCACGGCGAGCTACAGCTGCTAACCAAACAGTCCGCAGTTCGAATCTACCAGCCACTCCTTGGAAACCCTATGGGGCAGTTCTACGCTGTCATATAGGGTCGCTATGCGTGGGAATCCACTTGACAGCAATGGGTTTGGGTTTTGGGATGCTGCTTGTAATCGCAGTTCTGCATCAGCCACCAATACTCTAGAGAGTGATGGTTTAAATGTGGATAATAAAAGCTGAGAAAAGAGAGGAATGAATTGGGGAAAGGGGTGTTTTTCTTAATTTAGGGAGGGTGGCCTCATGGGAATAAAACCTAGCACGGACACCAGTAACAAAGCAAAGAAAAACCCTATATTCTGCATGTATGGTTTATCTGGCAATGAGGTAAGCATCTATTAAGGATTAAATTGTGCCCTCTGCCTAAAAAACATGTGTTGGAATCCTGTCCCCTATGCTTGTGAATGTAATCCTGTTAGTAAAAGAGGTTTTTAATTATGTTAATTAGCTTATACACAGGTAGGGTGGTTTCTAAATCTAATCACTTCTAAGTAATCACTTCTAAAGAGCAGATTAGACACAGAGGCAGACACACACAGGAGAAGACAGACAGACAGACGGCATGTGAGAATCACCTACAAGTCAATAAACAAAGGAACACCAGTAGCTACTGACAAGGAAAGAATTGACGTCGTGAAGACCTGATGTGGACTTTTAGCCTCCAGAACTGTAAGAAAATAAATTGCTGTCCTCTAAAGCCACCCACTTGTGGTATTTCTGTTACGTAAGCACTAGGTAACTAAGACAGTGTCCATTTTCAGTCACATCAGATATATCTGAACTTCTCCTCTAATGGAGGCCTCAGACCTCTTCAGGTGGACTTAGAATATTTAGAGTTAATCTCATTGTTTAACTGTATGGACTAGAAATTTGTGGAGATCTGATCAACCGAGGCCCTGCTACTTTAAGTATTAAGTGCATCTTCCCATCTACAGTGCAAACATGTTATCAGTCAGCTCCTCTTGATCTCTGCATACCCACGCTACAATTATTTTTTTCAGATCAAGTCTTGGATATTACTCAAACTTTCTGTTTGCATAGACACTAAAACACATTTACATCAGAAGTCCATTCAAAACACAGCTAGGTATAGCATCGAACGGATCATGGTCCTGCCCCACCATTGCACTTCTCCAGCAGGTTCTTCAAATCATCCAGCCTATCCTTATTGCTCAAGCAGATAAATCCTCTCTTCCCCATGACAAAAACCAAGAGTCATTATCTAAGAATTATAATGTAAAATAATGATGAGGAATCTCCATGTGGAATGAGCCTGGAGCTCCTATGGACTCAGAAATTTCTGTTGTAACCACGACAATGGCCAAATGATGGCTGCGCTTCTTTTAATACTCAAAGGTGAAAATAAGATTTGTCCATTAACTCTCCGGGGTACAGATGGATTGTGCTGGATTAGTCAAACAATAAGGAGCTTGGGTAGTGCAATGGTTAAGCACTCAGCTGCTACCCAAAAGTATGGTGGATTGAACCCACCCAGTGGCTCTGTGGGAGAAAGACCTAGCAATCTGCTTCTGTGAGG
>NW_004444323.1:153228-154753 GCF_000243295.1 Trichechus manatus latirostris
TTCTGCACCCTACTTTTCTCCTATTCCATCAGGGACTCTCTGCTCTGTTCCCTGTCAGGGTGGTCCTTGGTGGTAGCCGGGTACCATCTAGTTCTTCTGGTCTCAGGCTGATGAAGTCTTTGGTATGTGGCCACTTTTGTCGCTTGGGTTAATATTTTCCTTGTGTCTTTGGTGTTCTTCATTTTCCTTTGCTACAGGTGGTTTGGGACCAACTGATGGTCCCATCTTAGATGGCCGCTCACTAGCTTTTAAGACCCCAGACACCAGTCACCAAAATGGGATGCAGAACATTTTCTTAATAAGCTTTCTTATGCCTGTTGACCTAGATGTTCCCTGAAACCATGGTCCCCAGACCTCCACCCCTGCTACTCTGTCACTCAAAGTGTTAGTTTGTGTTCAGGAAACTTCTTAGCTTTTGGTTTAGTCCAGTGGTGCTGACTTGCCCTGTAGTGTGTGCTGTCCTTTCCTTCACCTAAGATAATTCTTATCTTCTATCTAGTTAATAAATAACCCTCACTCACCCTCCCCACCCTCTTAACCATTAAAAAAATGTTTTCTTCTGTGGTTAAACCTTTTCTTGAGTTCTTATAATAGTAATCTCATACAATGGTTGTCCTTTTGCTACTAACTATTTTCACTCAGAATAATACATTTCAGATTCATCCACGCTAGGAAATGTTTCTCAAATTCATCATTGTTCTTTATCCTTGTGTAGTATTCCGTTGTGTGAATATACAAGAATTTGTTTATCCATTCATCCGTTGATGAGCACCTGGGTTGTTTCCACCTTTTTGCTGTTGTGAAGAGTGCTGCAGTGAACATGGGTGTGTTTATGTCTATTCATATGATGGCTCTTATTTCTTTAGGATATATTCCAAGGAGTGGGATTGCTGGATTGTATGGTACTTCTATTTCTAGCTTTTTAAGGAAGTGCCAAATAGATTTCCAAAGAGGTTGTACTATTTTACATTCCCACCAGCAGTGTATAAGTGTTCCAGTCTCTCTACAACCTCTCCACCATTTATTATTTTGTGTTTTTTGGATTAATGCTAGCCTTGTTTGGGTGAGATGGTATCTCATTGTAGTTTTGATTTGCATTTCACTAATGGCTAATGATCAAGAACATTTCCTCAAGTATCTGTCAGCTGACTGAATGTCTTCTTTGGTGAAGTGCCTGTTCATATCCTTAACCCGTTTTTTAACTGGGTTATTTATCTTTTTGTAGTTGAAGTCTTGCAGTATCTTGCAGATTTTAGAGATTAAATTCTGACCAGATATGTTGTAGCCAAAAATTTTTTCCCAGTCTGCAGGCTGTCTTTTTACTCTTTTGGTGAAGTCTTTTGATGAGCGTAAGTGTTTGATTTTGAGGAGCTCCCAGTTATCTAGTTTCACTTCTGGTGTTTGTGCGTTGTTACTGACGGTTCGTATTCTGTTTATGCCAAGTGTTAGGGTTCCGAGCATTGCCCCTATGTTTTCTTCCATGATCTTTATCGTTTTTGATTTTATATTCAGGTCTTTGATCCAT
>NW_004444323.1:155054-167843 GCF_000243295.1 Trichechus manatus latirostris
GTTTCTTCATTTTTTAAAATTCTTTTATCTGATTTTTCCTCACATAAGTCGGTGTCAAGTGCTTTATCTTCAGTCTCACTAATTCTGACTTCCACTGTCTCAGTTCTGCTCCTATGACTTTCTATTGTGTTGTCTAATTCTGAAATTGTATTGTTAATCTGGATTTCTGTTTACTGTCTCTCTGTGGATTCTTGCAGCCTGTTAAATTTGTCACTAAGCTGTTGTATAACCTTCTTAAGTTCCTCTATTGCTTTGTCTGTGTGTTCCTTTGATTTTTCTGTGTTTTGCTTGACCTCCTTCCTGATCTCTTGAAGAGTTCTGTGTATTAGTCTTTTGAATCCTACCTCTGATAATTCTAAGAAGTTATCTTCCTCCAGAAGGTTTCTTATTTCTTTGTTTTGGTGGCTTCCTGAAGCTATCATGATCTTCCTGTTTATATGATTTGATATTGACTATTGCCTCTGTGCCATCAATAAATTATTATTTTTATTTATTTTATGTTTTCTTACTGTGTCCTAGCTTCTGGTACTGTTTTGTCTCGATATGCCTTAATAGACTGGTTGAGTGGGCTAGTTTGATTATTGGCATCTTTGAAGCTCTCATGTCCTGTCTCCAGGTGTCTAGAACTGTTACTATTGTGTGTGATCCCAGGAGTGTGTTTACTTTTCTTGTGTGGATTCAGCTCAGGTATCCAGGTCGTCGGTCACCAAGTGTGTGGTGTAGGCTCTCACCTACAGTCCTAGACAGGCTGGGGTGATTGGAGTAGGCATAAGTATCTGGCTACAGTGGTGGATCATGTGCTGATCAAGGCAGGGAGCTGACCACTGCCCCTGAGTGTCTGGGTGGAACTTGTGGCCCCGTTCCCTAGAGTGCATAGGTAGTTGGGTTTTGCAACTGGACTATGGGCACCCAGTGCCGTTGGCTGTAAGGACTGGGAGGCACCACTTTTTCTTGAACCCCTGTTGTGGGTGGCTCAGTGGAGTAGGTGGAACCACCAGTCCTCCAGCCCCTCATGTGGGTAGGTGAGGACCCTGCTTAATGGGCAGGGTTGTGTAAAATGTCATGAATCTGCTACTCCCCCTTATAGCTGATACAGATGAAAATTGGTTTCAGGTATACACATTGTTGTACTGTGCTTATGAGGGCCTATGCTGTTGAAATGGGCCCACACAGCTCTATGCAGGGGTGAAAGGCATTCAAAGTCCATGGACCCCTTATTCCTGTGCCTAGGCAAATAGGCTGTGTCTGCCCTGAGTTCCCATCTTAGGGGACAAGGCAGATTACTTTTTTCCTGTTTGTTGATTTGTTCCTTCTCCAAAGCCAGGAGAATGGCTCGGGGCATGCGACAGATCCTACTTCCAGCCCAGGAGGCTCAGCAATCCCTGAAGCTGGACCAGGACCTGGAGCAGTGTGGGGAGGGGGCAGGTAAATGGGAGAGAGATGCTTCCCAAAAAGAGGGGTTTTTTTTTTGATCCATGTGTTTTGATCCATGTGATTTCCCTATGTGTTGTATATTCTATCACTATGATGTAATAAGATGGATTAGTGACAGTTATATTGATGAGATCTACAGGGTTGGATAGTATTTTAAGCCAATCTCTTTTAAGATGTACAGGAGAGAGGTAAGCAGGGAGACATGGAGACCTCATACCACCAAGAAAGCAGTGCCAGGAACAGAGCGCATCCTTTGAACCTGAGGTTCCTGCACTGAGATGCTCCCAGACCAAGGAAAGACTGATGTATCACAAGGACCTTCCTTCAGAGCCAACAGAGAGAGAGAGCGTCTTCCCCTGGAGCCAGCGCCCTGAATTCAGACTAGTAGCCTACTAGACTGTGAGAGACTAAATTTCTCTTTCTTAAAGCTACCCATTTGTGGTACTTCTGTTATAGCAGCACTAGATAACTAAGACACCGTCTTACTTCCTGCCCTGTCTCCAAGTGCTAGGTCCTATACTATAGGAGCACAGACCCAGTCAGCTGTTCTCACTGGAGTCTATATTTAAGAAATGGATGCCAAGAGAGAAGTAGCATCTTTCTCTCTTTCCAAACTCTCATTTTCCTCTCTGCAGTTTACCTTCTCTTAGCATGGCTAATGTTCAGTATAACATATGCCAAGACCCTACCTCCTTCATAGAAAATCCCATACCTTCTTCATAAAAGTCTGGCCTAGCTCCCTGGTCAATAGGTCAATTATATTAGAATACTACAAAATGCACACCACTGTGCTGCTTTTCCTTTTCTATGCATTTTTCAACCCAAAATTCCACTGTGTCAATTGCATGCTTTCTTAAAGCTATATGTGGAATTGGGAGGAATTTTTTTTCTGCTATTTTCGTGAAAGATTACTTTTCTTTGATAACAAAGTTGCAATCCCTTATGAGTCAGTTATCTCATTAACATTTTCTACATAAAACAGTTTTTCAAATTATAACTTGCATCACTTCTTATCCCTAGAACTCAGGTACAAATCTGTGCATTAGGTTTCTGGACAAATCACGGTGACAGACATTGAAATCAGAATCATCCCAACTGTCTGAGGTTTATATAGGGAATAGTTATTAAGATGAAATATTAATGGAAATGACCTCAATCAATATGATGGTATAAGCATTTTCAGAAATTCAGCTAGCCCTTATCAGCTTCACATTATAGATGCTCAAAGGAGCACAGTAGTGGTTTGGGATAAATGAATCAGCTAAGCAACACGATTAATGTGAACTTTCAATATAATAAATGGAGACTTTACTAACAAATGCCAAAAAACAGGAAAATTCCTTTTGAAACCGGAAGTTTCTTTTTTAAAACAGGACTAAGTAAAGTTTAGAATAATTATGTATAATTTTACTAATTTTTTAAAATGTGGCCGCAGGTATAATAATGGCTACTAAACTTAAACAGAGTCCACTCTATTATATCATGTGGTCCATAATCACAAATAATATAATTACTAAATTATTGTAATGCAAGAGACTATTAATAAAACAGATTACATAAACAGATTGTCACTCTATAACCGTATAGTCACATTATATGATGATCCAAATACCCAATAAAGAAAGAAAACATTATTGGCTAGTTCCCATGACCTTATCTATTACAATGGCCAGCTTAGTTCCTTGCTTCGCCAGACTTTTGTGTTCAGGTGGGGCTCAGACAAATCAATTCCAGTTTCGGGAACTAATCTAATTTTCAGACTCAGCAGAATAAATGTAAAACACCTGAACAAATTTTTATTATTCTTTAAGCCAACCTTGACACAAATCCTTCTTAAATTTGCTATCTCAGTTTCCCTATTTTGATTACGGAAAAAAGATAGGCAGCTCCTATTTAAAGTAGCTCTTCTGCATTACTTACTGTGTACCTTTTACAAATACATGTGTATGTATGTGTGTGTGTGTGTATATATATATAAATATATATACACATACGTACACACATATATATATATATGTGTGAGAACAGTCCTAAAGATACTGTATGCCCCTCTATAAAAATGGCATGGCAGTAGGGGGGCCTGACCTCCTTTAATTTCACGAGGGAGGAGATTCATTACCAGCCCAAAGATGATTCTTATGAGGCAGAGATCAGACATACTTACACCCTCTAACTTTTTACTAGTTCTGACCCCAGCTGTCCTTCCCACGGCCATCTCTACTTCTCTTCTGGGTTCAATAATTCATTGCAATGGCCACACAGAACTCACAGACCATACTCATGTATGGGGTTTATCAGGGAAGTAACAGGTTACAATTCAGGTTCAGGGATGACTCAGGATACAATTCTTCAATCAGGACAGCCTTTTCTCAGCCATGCCTGCAGGAAGGCCTCTCTTCAGCCCTCAGCCTCTCAGCCTCTTGGTCCCTTGGTCTGGCCTCTGTCCTTCTTAGGCAAGTGCCAACAAGTGCCCAGAGGCACTGCACTCCACCAGTAAGCCTGCTGCACGAAGATGCTCGGGTTTCTTGCTCTGTGGGCTAAAAATCCCACTGCGCCATCTCCTGCAGTTCTCCTGGTTCTGCTGCCTCTGCTGCCACTGTTTGTCTGCCGCTGCTTCTGGTCATCTCTTGTCATCTCTGGTGTTATAGCTCTCTCCCCGTCTCCTGGGTCTAGGAGGTTCTCAGTGCAGGGATCTCCAGTCCAAAGGTTGCATTCCACTCCTAGCTCTTCTTTCTTGGTGGTACACAGGTTCTCCCTTTCTGCCTCTGGGATGAGTCATATTAACCTTAGCAGGATGGCAAAACAGACCAATTCCTTCCTTTGGGTTCTATATACCTTATTTGCAAGGACCCACCCCCACAAGAGTGCCATGAACCTTATTAGTATTATTAGCAAGCTATCCAATCCCCTTGATGGGCCCCAAACACCTCATTTGCATAGTCGCTGCCAGTCATTTGCTGATGAGAAAGGCCATATAAAAGCAGGTCATCACACCACACCGTCCTTCTGCAGACTGCTCAATCAGGGCCTCAGGCCTGGAACATCTTACAAGGAAAAAGCTGTTTGTACTGGGTATTCTGCCTTGTTTGGTGATATCTCCCTGTTTTATGGTACAATGAGTAGTTTTTTATTCTGCTTATGCTTGTGGGTCACAAGGCACCTGGCCAATTCCATGGCTATATCTGTACCAGTCAGAGAGAGAATGGGGTCCTTCACCTGCAGCATAAGAGAGCTATGTGCAGCCCAGCAACCAGCATCAGCCGCAGGGAGTGACCTGCTGGCCGTGGGGGACCTGTGCCCACTATTAAAGCTGATCTTACTGGCTTATCTTCCCTGTAAGTAAACACTGCACTATTGAGTCCTGTGTGGATCTTGTTTTTATTGGTGACCTCAACTCCAGTTGGATATATATATATGTCAAAGAAACAAAATATATATATGTATTTTTCTCCTCTTTGTGTAAACACATTGCTAGAGGTGGGAATTGAAAAAAATTATTGCTAAATATAACTATTCAGTAAGCAGTGTTTAATCTGAAGAGTATTTCTTATTATTTATACATAAATGTGGAAAAATCACCAACTATAGACTCATAATTAATTAAACAGAAGATACTAAGAAGATATAAAAGGTGAAAAGATTAAGAAAGAAGGAAAATAAGGAGAAATAAATTAGCATTAAATTCCAGCTCCTGAGTTAGAGTATATATTTTTGTAACATGTATTAAAAAAAAAAAAAAAAAAGGGAAAATAGAAGCTTTTACCAGCAAGAGAACAAATAAATTTTCATCCTTCAGTTTTGATAAAATGGCTTTCTTGGTTAAGGATTAAGTCTTAATAAATAACCTAAAAGAACTTTTATGCACAGCAGTGTTATAAATATGTTTTCTAAACATAGAAAAACCTACTGAAATAACTTTATACTGGGTCTGTGCATTTAGCTTTTCTTTGTTCATGGATAATATCTGAATAATTTTTGTAAAAACAACCAGAGAACTCTCCAATGACAATGGAAGTTGGTAAATGGTTCAACAGTTTAAAGAAATGATGTCTAAATACATTGCCTGCTGTTTTGTTGTTGTTTTATATGTGTTTAATTTTGTTGATAAAACTAAGAATTTTTAGTGGACAAAAAGAAAAAAAGATTCTAAAGAATTATGGATAACATTTGGAAGAATGAAAATTCCAGAACACTTAATCGTGGTCATGTGGAACCTGTACATAAATGAAGAGACAGTCATTCGAACAGAACAAGGAGATACTGCATGGTTTAAAATCAGGAAAGGGGTGCGTCAGGGTTGTATCCATTCATCATACTTTTTCAATCTGTATGCTGAGCAAGTAATCCGAGAAGCTGGACTATATGAAGAAGAACGCAGCGTCAGAATTGGAAGAAGACTCATTAACAGCCTGCAATATGTAGATAACACAACCTTGCTTGCTGAAAGTGAAGAGGATTTGAAGCACTTACTGATGAACATCAAAGATTACAGGCTTCAGTATGGATTACACCTCAACATAAAGAAAACAAAAATTCTCACAGTAAGCAACCAATAAGCAACATTATGATAAATGGAGAAAATATTGAAGTTGTCATGGATTTCATTTTACTTGGATTCACAATCAACACTCATGGAAGCAGCAGTCAAGAAATCAAAGGACGTATTGCATTGGGAAAATCTGTAGCAAAAGATCACTTTAAAGTGTTAAAAAGCAAATATGTCACTTTAAGGACTAAGGTGCACCTACCTGATCCAAGCCACGGTGCTTTCATTTGCCTCATATGCATGCGAAAGTTGGACAGTGAATAAAGAAGATTGAAGAAGAATTGATGCCTTTGAACTATGGTGCTAGCGAAGAATATTGAATATACCATGGAGTGCCCAGAAAACAAACATATCTGTCTTAGAAGAAGTACAGTCAGAATGCTTCTTAGAGGTAAGGATGGCGAGACTTCCTCTCTTGTACTTTGGACATGTTATAATGAAAGATCAGTCCCTGGAGAAGAATGCCAAGCTTTGTAAAGCAGAGGGTCAGCAAAAATAAGGATGATCGATGAGATGGATTGATACAGTGATTGCGACAGTAGGCTCCAACATAGCAATGATTATGAGGATGGCACAGGATCGGATGGTGTTTCGTTCTGTTGTACATAGAGTCGCTATGAGTTGGAATCAACTTGAAGGCACCTAACAACAACAAGAATCTATAACTTAGAATTTTTATTTTGATTAGTATAGTAGCCATTTTAATAATTAAGACAAAACTTAACTGGTTGTTTGTAAACCACCCAGACAAACCTGTCAACATGCAATTTGTGAGTTCCAACGAGGTACTAGGGATCTGACCTTCTGTAACTGAACTTCCAATCGGTTAAACAGAAAATACTTAAGATATTTAACCTTGAGAAGGACATGGGCTTTAGATAAAGTGGGATTCAAATAGTGACTTTATCTCTTCCCTGTTGTGTGGCCTCAGACAGGTTACTTACCTTACCCATAACTCAGTTTTCTCATTCAAATACGGAAAGAATAGATTGAGTTAATTCATATGAAGTGCTCGCCCATTTCCTGGGATGTGTGTTAAGTTCCTCCTTTTCTCTCTTTCTTGTGTTTTACCCAATGACTTCCTAAAAGAAATGTGGTCTTAATCAGGGGATCTTGAACGAAGGCCAAAGATGGGCACTACAGGGTTTCATGGATTTCCTTAGTGAGTCCAGTCTAGATACATAGTTGTATATTCATTTTATGCATTTAAAATATTTCTCTATTTTTTACTCAGATAAGAACCACCACTGTTCTACACTAACTCACTGTGTTTCATTATGAATAACTGGTATACGCAGGACAGTTTTTTAGGAATTGTTAGGTGTTCTCATGCCTAGAGGTAAAAAGAACTATGGATGGAATTTGATTCTTTTTTTATTGATCTTCCATCGCAGTGCTAAATTTGAGGGGAGAAATAATATGATTTTATAATAACACATAATTATTATAAACTGCACATACAAGAACAATAGAACTAAGATGTCATCTACAGTTCATTCTCAGAACCTCATAGCTTTGCCTCTGGCATATGTTTCCCGCTGGCTTTGATGCTCCACCCTGCAACCATATTTCCTGCTAGTTAAAATGTTTTTCATTCTTTATGGTAAAGTTCACATTATATCTCCTGTGAATTATGGCTAGAAACAGCTCTTTTCTTAATGTTTCTTCCAGTAGACTTCTTGTGGATGTTCTATTATAACGTTGCAAGTTGTATCACATTAATTGCAATGATGTGTATCTCTAGATAAACTCCTTGAGAGTGGACGACTTCTCTATTACTAGACAGGGTCTACTACATATTCAATAAGTTTTATTGAATTCATCAATAAATGAATGCACAATTGGATATATAAGTGAAGCCCATTGTCCATTTAACAAAAATTGCCAACCTGTCAATCTGTGAGGGATTACACAGAATAAATTTGTACCTCATTTGCGGGCATTCCATTTGAATTCTGATTCTATTATTGATTCACTTGGTTCCCGATCTATCAACCCAGTTTTGAAAAACACCTTTGGCCATAAAAGCAAGGCAAAGCTGAATTAAAAAATCTGAAAAGATCATAGGCTTCCTGGAATACTGTTATTTTAAGGGAAGTTAAACAGATCCTTCTTTAACTATAACTGCTTTGTTCATGTTTGATTTATCTTTTAAGTTTTACTTTCTGTTTCACACAATAGCAATAGCAGGTATTTAAATATTTTTAAAATAATGTGCTTGCATTTCTTGGTTTATTTCTCCCCATGACCTATGAAAAGCAGAGGTTATGTGATCACAAAACTACCTAAAAATTACACAAGAAAAGAGAAGAGAGCTGCTATATAGAATGTCGCTTGTTTTGATATATTTAAATAGTTAAGACACTGGATAAACACCCTCAACCCCCTCCCCCCCAAAAAAAAACAATTGCTGTTGAGTCGATTCCGACTCATAGCAACCCTATAGGAAAGAGTGGAACTGACCCACAGAGTTTCCAAGGAGCGACTGGTAGATTCAAACTGCCAACATTTTGGTTAGCAGCTGAGCACTTTACCACTGTGCCACCAGGGCTCCAAGTCTCTGGATGGGCTGGATAAATGCGAACATGGAACAAAACTGGAAAAAATAAGGAAAGAAAAAAAAAACTGATCAATAACTGTTCGGATTTGAAATTATGATTCGTAAGGAGAAATGAAGAAAAAAAAAAAATCCTGGGAGTAAGTGACAGTCTGGATTTTCCAAATCTCATGACAATTATCTGCTTTCCTTTCCCTTTCTTAGCTTATATACTTGCATTTCTTCTATTATTCTCTATGAAAAGTGAAATATAACTGTACATTTCATTATGTGATAAGCCAGGTCAATCATATAGCCATCAAATAAATTCTATTGTGTTTTTTCACACGACTTCATTTAGGCCCTGAACTGTATCATCCAATTCTGTATTTCCAGCCCTTTAACTTTAAGTACACAGCACCATGCTTAAAACATCACAAATCCTGAACATCATAAGGAACAAGTTACTAATTTAAGACCTAAACTTCCCTTTACATTGGCAGATCTCTTGCTAAAGGGAACATTAGATGATGAGAAGTTTAAAAATATTTTTAATGTACTTGTTAAAGTATCAATCATGACAGGGAGAAGTTAGTTTTAAAGTATGAAAAGTCCTAGAAAGTTATAAGTATGGCTTTTAGAAACCAGTTCATTGACACCTTCCTTAGCTTCCAGTCCAGTCCTTCTTCTACCTAACTCCTCAAGAGGAAGGGACTTGATCGATGCATCATATATGAGAATAGCTTTTAGTCATGCATGGCTTATAGTTCTCAAAACTAGCCTGCATGAATGACCATACATTATTTAGTCATTGTGGGGTACACATGAATACTATGTAAATTACATAGTTGATAATGGAGTTCACTGGGTTGTACCTTCTATTTCCTTCCTATGTGGTCCTTTCTCTAATAAAACGAAAACCAAACCCATTGCCATCAAGTCAATTCTGACCCATAGCAGCCCTATAGGACAGAGTAGAGCTACCCCATAGGGTTACCAAGGAGCGGCTGGTGGATTCGAACTGCCGACCTTTTGGTTAGCAGCCAAACTCTTACCCACTGTGCCACCAGGGTTCCATTCTCTAATAAGGACCTGTTAAAAAATCGTAAAAACTCACTGAAATTTAAACATAAAGTTTATTCTGAACAGTTAGTCTACATACATGCATGTAGAGAGGCCATTTTGACTTTGGAAAATGCAAATGGCTCCATGAGGCTTACAAAGAGAAGGGAGAAACATGGAAGTTCAACCATTGGCAAATATTAACATGATTGATTGAACCCTGCCTTCCCTCTTTACTGAGATCCACTGACATCAGGTTACTTCTGGCTTGGCTGCTAATAATTTGGCTCTCCACCCACCAGCAGCCATGAGGCTTTTTGAGATTTAAATTAGGAGGTAATGGTTTGACAATTATCCTTTTCTAGCAGCATAAGACAAATTTACATTGCTACAGAGCAGTTTTTTAAAGTTGATATTTGGTTTCCTGGATAAGAAAAACCTTAAAATCAAAGGAAGGTGTCTGTTATTAAACTTCCTATTCAACAGGCCTAACCAAAAAAGCCAAACCTGTTGCCACTGAGTCAGTTTCAACTCATAGCGATCCTGTAGGACCGAGGAGAACTGCCCCACAGAGTTTCCAAGAAGAGGCTGTGGATTCGAACTGCCTACCTTTTGGTTAGCAGTTGAGCTCTTAACCACTGCACCACCAGGTCTCCAACTTACCTTTAAATTGACAGAACTCTTGGTAATGACAATTAGGTAATGAGAAGATTAAAAAAATATTTTAATGTACTTGTTAAGTGACCAGATATGATAGGGATAAACTTATATGAAAAATCATGCAAAATTATTTTTTTTCTTTTTTCCTGATTTCAATACAAGTAATTTATCATATGTCTGTCCGTTTGTTGTACTGTGGTGGCTTGTGTGTTGCTGTGATACTGGAAGCTTTGCCACCAGTATTTTGAATGCCAGCAGGTCACCCTTGGTGAATAGATTTCAGCTGAGCTTCCAGACTAAGTCAGACTAGAAAGAAGGACCTAGCAGTCTACTTCTGAAAAAAACTGGCTAGTGAAAACCTTATGAATAGCAGCAGAACATTGTCTGATACAGTGCCGTCAGATGAGCCTCTCAGGTTAGAAGGCACTCAAAATATGACTGGGGAAGAGCTGCCTCCTCAAAGTAGAGTCAACCTCAATGACATGGATGGAGACAACTCTTGGGGACCTTCTTTTGCTGATGTGGCTAGACTCAACATGAGGAGAAACAGCTGCAAACATCCATTAATAATTAGAAAGTGGAATGTATGAAGTATGAATCTAGGAAAATTGGAAGTCATAAAAAATGAAATGGAATGCATAAAGATCAATATCCTAGGTATTACAGATCTGAAATGCGCTGGTATTGGCCATTTTGAATTAAACAATCATATGGTCTACTGTGCCAAGAATGACAAATTGAACAGGAGTGGTGTCGTGTTCATTGTCAAAAAGAACCTTTCAACGTCTATCCTGAAGTACGACACATGACAGTGATAGGAGAACATCCATATGACTACAAGGAAATTTATGTACCAACCACTAAGGCCAAAGATGAAGAAATTGAAGATTTTTACCAGCTTCTGCAGTCTGAAATTGGTCAAACATAGAATCGGGATGCATTGATAATTACTGGTGATTGGAATGCTAAAGGTGGAAACAAAGAAGAAGGATCAGTAGTTGGAAAATATGGCCTTGGTGATAGAAATGATGCCAGAGATCACATGATAGAATTTTGCGAAGACCAAAGACTTCTTCACAGCAAATACCTTTTTTCACCAACATGCAGTGACTATACGCACGGATCTAGCCAAAGAGAATACATAGAAATCGAAATGACTACATCTGTGGAAAGAGACAATAGAAAAGCTCAATATCATCAGTCAGAACAAGGCCAGGGGTCAACTGTGGAACAAACCATAAATTGCTCGTATGCAAGTTCAAGTTGAAGCTGAAGAAAATTAGAACAAGTTCCTGAGAGCCAGAGTACGACCTTGAGTATATCCCACTTGAATTTAGAATAGATTTGACACACTGAACACTAATGACCGAAGACCAGAGGAGTTGTGGAATGACATCAAGGACATCATACATGAAGAAAGCAAGAAGTCATTAAAAAGACAGGAAAGAAAGAAAAGACCAAAATGGATGTCAGAAGAGACTCTGAAAGTTGCTCTTGAACGTAGAGTAGCTAAAGTGAAAGGAAGAAATGATGAAGTAAAAGAACTGAACAGAAGATTTCAAAGAGCGGCTTGAGAAGACAAAGCAAAGTATTATAATGAAATGTGCAAAGACCTGGAGATAGAAAACCAACAAGGAAGAACATGCTCGGCATATCTCAAGCTGAAAGAACTGAAAAAAAAACAAACAAAAAAAAACAAAACAAAACTTCAAGCCTCGAGTTGCAATATTGAATAATTCTACACGGAAAATACGAAACAACACAGGAAACATCAAAAGGAGATGGAAAGAATACATAGAGTCATAGTACCAAAAAGAATTGGTTGATGTTCAACCACTTCAGAAGGTAGCATATGACCAAGAACCAATGGTACTGAAGGAAGAGGTCCAAGCTGCACTGAAGACATTGTTGAAAAACAAGGCTCCAGGAATTGACAGAATACCAAATGAGATGTTTCAGCAAACAGATGCAGCCCTGGAAGTGCTCGCTGGTCTATGTCAAGAAATTTGGAAGACAGCTACCTGGCCAACTGACTGGAAGAGACCCATATTTGTACCCATTCCAAACGCAGAAGATCCAACTGAATGTGGAAATTGTCAAACAAAATTATTAATATCGCACAAAAGTAAAATTTTACTGAACATCATTCAAAAGTGGTTACAACAGTATGTCAACAGAGAACTGCCAGAAATTCTAACCAGAATCAGAAGAGGACGTGTAACAAGGGATATCATTGCTGTTGTCAGATGGATCCTGGCTGAAAGCAGAGAATATCAGAAAGATGTTCACCTGTATTTTATTGACTATGCAAAGGCATTCAACTGTGTGGATCATAACAAATTATGGATAACATTGCAAAGAACGGGAAATCCTGAACACTAATTGTGCTCATGAGGAATCTGTACTTAGACCAAGAGGCAGTCGTTCTAACAGAACAAGAGGTACTGCTTGGTTTAAAGTCAGGAATGGTGTGCATGAGGGTTGTATCTTTTCACAATACTTATTTAATCTGTATGCAGAGCAAATAATCTGAGAAACTGGGCTTTATGAA
>NW_004444323.1:171868-204726 GCF_000243295.1 Trichechus manatus latirostris
TCCAACTGACAATGAGTTTACATGGGCAATCTCTTGTCTAGATTCCTGGTGAATGTATGGGCAATGCATTTTGAGAATTTTAAGATTATCTTTAGATATTAGTAGTAATGATGCTAGTAAATACTGAAAAGGTAATGTTAAATTGTTACACACTATAAAACAGGAGTCAAAAAGAATCCCCTGGGTCCTACACTCAGGGTATGGTTGGTAGCTTTAATTCCTAGTTATAGTATAGTTGAATTTGAGAAATCTTTAAGAAATTTATTAATCATTATGAGACAAATAACAGATGAAATTGCTAATGAGATAAAAACATAACAGTAATCTCTGACCTCATTAGTCAAGGTGACATGAGATAACAGAATAGCCTTAGATTTTTTATTAGCCCAAGAAAGTGTAGTCTGTGCTGTAGCAAATACCTCTGGTTGCATTTGGATAAATAACACAGGAGATGTAGAACAGGACATACATAGAATTAGACAGCAAGCTACTTGGTTACACACTGTAACACCCTTACAAACACCAGATTTATTTGGTTGGTTACTATCAGGAATAAGTACATGGGCTAGATCACTACCGCAAGGGATAGTAATATTTTGGTCTGCATCCTGATAGTATCAGGCATAATAAAACTTATCTTCGATTGTCTTACACACCTAAAAGGGCAAAAGAAGGCCTTGGGCTAAAATGTTGCTGTACATTGAGTCTGCTCACTTCAGCAATGCGATTGACATCACTCTTAAGAGCCTGGTCAAGAACCAGATGGTAGCCGGTGGAAAACCAGCACTGTGAGTTTCAAGAGCCTGCCATAGCTGCCATCTAAGGGCTCAACTAAGTCCAGGTATTAATATCTCCAATCTCCTACCAAAAGAAAAGAATGATTTAGGAGATAATATAGGAGTCATTACCCAGTTCTTGAGCATAAAAAATGTGATCCAGCTGGAGATGGACTCACAAAGTCTCATAAAGACACATCAACTGGGCCCTAAGGTATAAAGACAATAGCTAAGACAATCTGAAAAAAAAAAAAAAAAAAAGAGAGAATCTTTTAGGGAGACATTCACATAAACAGGGCATGAAGGCTACTCTTTTTCTTTTAATATTTTATAAGTAGCAGTTGTAAAACAACATGAGTTCTGTAGCCACAATGAAAGGCCTCAGTCCAATATTTGCCCCTCCCTGAAAATATGCCAGAGAATTCCAAGCCGGGCTATAGTTCAAAATGGACACTGGTCTTGAATGACCAATGTCCAAACAGAAATGGAAGGAGTGAGACAGCCTCACAGTGCTGTATTTTTTACCTGGCTTCCTCCCCTACAGCATTGTATAGCAAAATTGTTTCCTTTGCTGGGCTCCCTCCAGCACCTCCGCACTTCCCACCAGCTTTGCATTTGAATCCTGCTTTTGCTTAGAAGTTATATGTAAATCCTATTGCACCTGCATAGCAAGATTAAGAATGTTGCTGAACTAACTTGTATGACCTCCCTACTTGTAAAAACCCCTTTAAAAGTAACTTGCCTGCCTGCCCTTGGCGAGCAGTGTTGGCAGCAGCAGCTCCAACTGACTCCATTTCCTTGTACAATGAAATAAAGGTGACTTTCTTTTTCTCCCACCTTGGTCTCTCGTTTATTGGCCAATATGAGTCATGCTGAGTAAGAACCTGGACTTTCCACCAGGTAACAAAAGCTAGACAATGAATAAGGAAGACAGAAGAAGAGTTGATGCTGTTGAATTATGATGTTGGTGAAGAATATTGAAT
Organism: Trichechus manatus latirostris; assembly: GCF_000243295.1. NCBI lineage: Eukaryota > Metazoa > Chordata > Mammalia > Sirenia > Trichechidae > Trichechus > Trichechus manatus. The sequence goes on from NW_004444323.1 coordinate 173,628, forward strand.
ATACCATGGACTGCCAGAGAAGGAACAAATCTGTCTTGGAAGAAGTACAGCCAGAATGCACATTAGAAGCGAGGATGACAAGACTTCATCTCACTTACTTTGGACATGTTATCAGAAGGAACCAGTCCCTGGAGAAAGACATCATGCTTGGTAAAGTAGAGGGTCAGCGAAAAACAGCAAGACCCTCAACAAGATGGATTGACACAGTGGCTGCAACAATGGGCTTAAACATTGCAATGACTGTGAGGATGGTGCAGGGCTGGGCAGTGTTTTGTCCCGTTGTACATAGGGTCGCTAAGTGTCGGAATGCACCGGAAGGCACCTAACAACAACAACACTTTACAAAGGCTTGATCTTACAACATATCATCAGGTAGTTCTCGATTATCTTTTTTATTTTTATGTGGCATTCCCTGACTGATGGGGGAATACAAAGGTCACACAATCTTCCAGCCTCAGTTTCTCTATCTGTGAAAATAGGATTGATTAGTCTCCCTGGAGTGTTCTGAGAATTAATTAGTTTATACTTGAAAAGTGCTTTGAATGTGAAAGGTCCTATTTAAATGCGAAGTGTGATTAAGCCTCATGCAGCAGTTTTCTTTTACCTTGTAAACTCCTAGCAACTCTTTCAACAAAATAGAAAATTCTTTTTCTTTTTTTCTTTCTTTAGAAATCCTTTATACGCATTTTCCACTCTATTTTTAAATGATTTCAGAACATGATTTTTTTTTTTTACAAAGAATACAACCTAAAAATTAATGAAAATTGTCCCATAAGAACAGTATTTCGCTCTTCTTTCTTATATTCCCCAAACGATCTATTGTTTGCCGCATCATCATGATATAACTGATGGCATTAATAAAGTCACCAGCTGGTAAGTAAAACTGTGACTCTGAATTGTCACTCCATTACTAATAAATTCTCAGGAGTCATGCATTATTTGTAAGCATATTTTATGAAATATTAACTATTATATGATTCAGTGTAAGTTCTCAAGATTTATATAGATGCTGTTTTCAGTTCAAGGGAAAAGGTGAAGATTATGCCTTTGGCTCCACCATGGAGCTGAGACAAGTAACTGCAAAGCTTTAGAATTGCTATTTTACCTAATCTGAATCCCATAAGAAAGAAAAGGCTGATTTATAAATCAATCGTGTGTTATTTTTCTCCCCACTACCTATTTTGTGGAATATTTATAATACCATAATAGACAGATGAATACAGAATGTATCTCTTCAAAAAGCATACATGCTATTTGGAAGTTAATTTGTCTTTAGATTTTTATTCCAAAACTAGGCAGAGTAGAAGAGGAGGGATGGATTATTAGGATAATGCATGATTACTTGTAGATTTTAAAGGGGGGATTTGTAAAAGCTATTTGGAAAGCACATTTCTCTAAACTCACACTGCTGTTTTTAAGAAACATCATTTAATGCTCAAAGTCTTATTCTATACCTAGGTAATTTTTACTCTATCAAAAATCATTGCTTATATATATGCCTCTGAAGGAACAGTGAAGTTTAAAATCATTTGAATCTGAACATTATTCAATACTATATACAGTATCCTTACTTGTTCATGTAACATATAAAAAGAAATAACTTTCTGACTACCTCAGCAAAATTAACAAGATAGATAATTGTATGGTAACTCAGTGAAATAAAAATGTGCTACTAACTTTTTAGCTAGGTTGATTATTCTTACATTTCTTCATCATTTATTATATTCTTATACGTACTTAAGTGTTGAAGATTCAAAGATGAAGAGCTACAAATCCTTGATTTGAAAGAAATGAAAACTCAAATTAATCTTTATTCTCAATATAAATGATTTTTTTAACCTGTAGTTTTTCTCAGACGGCTGCTTTTATATTGCTTGTGTAGAAATAGCTTCAAGACAAACCAAACCAAGCCCATCGCCGTCGAGTTGATTCCAACTCATAGTCACCCTATAGGACAGAGTAGAATTGTCTCGGGGGGTTTCCGAGGCTGTAATCTTCATGGAGCCGATCACCTCATCTTTCTCCTACAGAGTGACTGCTAGGTTCAAACCGCCAACCTTTTGGTCAGCAGCCGAGCGCTTAACCACTGCACCACTAGGGCTCCTTCTTCAAAACAAGACACCTATTTTATATGCGTAAACCACAGAGTCCTTAATCGAACTGATTAATTCATAGTCACTTGTTAAGCAGGTTGAAAAGGACTATATTGATTAGCTTCAAATATACTTAATGGTTAACTCCATTTATATTTATGCACTATGAAACTTAAAAATTTGAAGATTCAGTCGTCAAGGTATTTCCCATTATTCACATATTTGGCTTCAACAAATTAGTACAGTAGGTGAGTGCTTGAATTTTTCTTTTTTTTTTACTTTTTATTCTGAATTCTGGCATCATGTAGAGATAATCCAACAACTCTGTTTTGAGACATTTCCAATTATTCGAGGAAAGCAACAGTTGTCTACATCTTAAAAGATTCAAAAGACAAAAACGGCCATTAACATATATCCTTTAGGTTTTTAATAATAGCAATAATAATAATAATTAAATATCTTCTTCAGAGTAAGTCAAGTCTTGACCATTATCATAAAGCCAAATTTGGAGTTAACCAACTATAGGGTTTATTCATTTTTAGTTCAAAAGTCTGAGGGGCTTCCTTCCTTCTTTCCTCCCTCCCTCCCTCCCTCCCTTTCTCCATCCCTTCTTCCCTTCCTCCCTCCCTTCCTTTCTGCTTCTGTTATAGGCCCTCTCTTAGTTAAGATTACAAATGTACCCGTTACACAATTCTTGCCTGTTTTCTCTTCTTACCACGTTTCAACAGTTCACCTCTTCCCGTCCCATCTCTAGTCCCAAATATTTCTCAAATCTGCCTGCTCTGTTCCTTTCGCGTCATTCCTGACTTAGTTCAGGCCTTCCTTGACTTTCTCTTCATCAGTGCTGCCTCTTAGTCAACGTTGTTACCCTGTGGGTCCTCTAGAAAATATCACTCAGATCATATAGCCCATCCACTCAGAACTCCCTCTTGTCTTCTACACTTAGAAGGAAATCTTTACTTTATTTATTGATTATTTATTTTCAAGTCACGACACAGGCAAAATACATATAATACATAATGCCATGCCAGCTCCCTTCTGAAAATGTGTTGCCTCATTCTAGAAGTTATTTACCCCATCATCTGTGTGTGCTGCTACTAATGATTTGCCTAGATTATTATTATTTTTTGTATACATTGTGCTGGAACCTCCTATAAAGAACAGGATGATAACTGTGTGCCTTGCTCTCTTAGACGGTACATGTGCATACTTACTCTGTAACTCTGGGCAAGGTATGTGACATCTGCCTTCTCTGTACAGAGACATTGAGCTAAAATTAGTTAATACCTGGAAAATCTTACAAGACTGCCTGACACAGCATGCACATTTAAAATGAAGGTAATTGGTATCATTGATGCTATCCTTATTATTTGTATTTTCTGCATGTAACAGTATGTGGCTCATAAAAGGCACGCGATAAATATTGTCGCATTTAAATGAGAGAATCAAGGAGGCTTAATTATTCTTCAGAGCAAGCGATAATCACCAACATTATTATCATCATCTTCAAACTTTCGGCATGTACTTAAATATGTTAGCTAAATAAATGACAAGACATATTGTTGACATCTACAGTACCTGTAATCAATATGAGCATTGTTTCCATATAGCTCTGGTTAATAACTAAGTCGACACTGTAAATTTACATAATAGCAATGTGTTGTGTGACAAAGGCTGGGTTATAAATGTTTAATAATTATAGTTACAACAAGCGTGTGTCTGAATGTTTCATAGGCAGTACCGATTTCAAAAATGTATGTTCACCTGTTACGTTCAACAACCTCAGAAACAGCATATAACGCGGAGGGCTTTGAAAATGTTGGTAACTCAGTTACTAACCCAGGTAGTGGCAAGAAAGGTGTTCACAGGGTTATCTAATTTACTTGTTGTTATGTCTGAAATAATTCATATTTTCTAAAAAGAACTATGCAACAATGCATATGTCATTTCCAAACGACAACTTCCAACTTCTGTTCACATTCTGAAGTAGGACAAAATTCCAATCTGGAGATCCAAAAATATCGGGCTAGTAACTTTACCAATGAGCATGTTCAATTCAACTGAACTCAACTGATTTTACATAATTCAACTTTAATTCAACAATTACCTAAATCCATGAATTGTTCCCGAAACTGTGAACAATGGATAAATATGACTTAGTTTTACTTTCTTTTTGTTGACATAGGAGCTTATTTAGCATGTGCTATATAAATGACGCCTAAAGTGTATTAATGGTTGAATATAAAACATACATATAATTTCATTAAATACAATTATTGGTTGAAGTATTGATTTAATATTATTGACAGAAATAAGGGTATGCTTTTTTTTTAAGTTCAGGATTTGTGTATTTATGTAGCTAGAGACAGGATCAGTATTTACTGGGTGACTTATTTACCTTTCTTTTATTAATATGCATGATTTTTGAAATTCTGATATTAGTATTGCCTCATTCCCTCTGAAAACTACATTCCTGTCATACCATGCTCTAAAATAAAATACAAAAGAGCTCCCTACTTAGAGAGCAGGAATTAAATTCCTGATTATAAGTAGTAGTGTTGGTATAGGAATTTGCTGTTCTTGTTGTTTAACCTGTTGTCTGGTACCTGCATTGCTGACAGATCCTTCTCCCTAGAGATGGGGTTGATTCAGCTATAACAAGCAACTCACATATTGTAAGCCCAAAGCCAAAGATCAGCTGAGAGGACAAGGCAATGCCATTCTTTGCTCACCTGCTCCCTCCATAATAACCAGGAGGGATATCTACTCTTCCTTCATAAAGTGTTCCTTCTCTGGCCCCTCTTTTCCATTCCCCCTGCTAAAGTCTCCCTCCAGGAAGTTGTTATCTCATAACTGAATTTTCAATAGCCTCTTGATTGGTATCCTTATTTTCAGTCTTCTCACAAGACAAACTGTACTCCACAATGCTGATACAGAAATCCTCTGAAAATATCACTTTATGTGTCAATTCCATGTTAAATGCTTTTAGATGACTCACTATTGCCTACTTGCAGGATGGCAAACAGGTTCCATAGTGATTGCCAACTTCAGTCTGTGGTTGGCATTGACTGAGAGCCCCGTGGAAAATGATTGTGTGAGTGCTTTTCAGAATTGCCCGAGAGAGTGCAGTGATGGATTAGTGATGCCTGCAACACAGGTTGAAAGAGAAACTTGCAGCAAAGACAGCATGGATTGAACAACTGTTCCAACATATTAGAACCTATCTCCTCAATAGTCTCAAATGCAACAAGTATGGCTGTGTCTGTATAAGCAAGACAGTCTAGGAGTTGAAAGAATGATACACACTGTTCAGGCAAATAGACAAAATGTAGCAGTCACTGTGTTCCCAGTTTCTGAATTGCTAGGTACACACAACGTACTAGGTTACGTCGTACAGCTACTCACCCTTCCCATGACTCAACGTTTTCATCTTCAAAATGAAGATGATACTAGGGTTGTTATAAGAATGTGCGAATAGATTCAGACATTTAGAGAAGTGCCTGACACATAGCAAGCTCTTTAAAAAGTATGCCATTAGTATATTATTATTACTATTAATTATTATTATCATCATCATCACCGTCATATTTTACAACACCTGTGGAAGTCTCTGCTTTACACCCCTTTGAGTCTAAAATTAAGAAAACTGTGTTTCTCATCATACTTGCCACCACTACATATGTAAGAGAGGCCTGGTGGTGTAGTGATTAAGAGTTTGGCTGCTAACCAAAAAGTTGGCAGTTTGAATCCACCAGCCACTCCTTGTAAACCCTATAGGGCAGTTCTACGCTATCCTGCAGGGTCGCTATGAGTCGGAATCGACTTGACAGCCATGGGATTTTTAGGTTGGGTTAGCTAGCTTTCGGAGCCCTGGTGGCACAGTGGTTAAGAGCTTTGCTGCTAATCCAAAGGTTGTCAGTTTGAATCCACCAGCCACTCCTTGAAAACCGTATGGAATAGTTCTGCTGTGTCCTATAGGGTCTTTGTGAGTTGGAATCAGCTCAAGGGCGACGGGGTTTTTGTTTTTGTTTTTGGTTTATATATATAAGAGCAGATATTTACCTATATTTACTAGATATATTTTACATAAAGAGCAGATTTATGGGTGTATATTAATATATAAAACATGTAAGTGTGTATGAGGATCCCTGGTGGCACAGTGGTTAAGCGCTTGCTTGCCTGCTAACCAAAAGGTCAGTGGTTTGAACCCACCAGCCGCTCTGTGGGAGAAAGATGTGGCAGTGTGCTTCTGTAAAGATTTACAGCCTTTGAAACCCTATGGAGTAGTCCTACTCTGTCCTACAGGGTTACTATGAGTAGGAATCGACTGGACGGCAGTGGCTCTAAGTGTGTATATGTATATATTTTTAAAAAGTTGCTGTCGAGTTGATCTGACTCATGGTGACCCCATGTGTGTCAGAGTGGAACAGCTCCAAAGGATTTTCAGTAACTGATTTTTCAGAAATAGATGCCAGGCCTTTCTCCGGAGGCATGTCTGGGTGGGCTCTTACCTCCAAACTTTCAGTTAGCAGCCCAACGTGTCAATTATTTGCACCATTCAGGGACTCCATACCAACATATAAACGTATATATGTATACTTGTATAGAAAAATTGCTATTGCCACCAGAGATAACAATTGTCAATTGTTCTACTTCCTGCTACAGTTCCTATTTAATGAAAACTAGAAGAAATATTTGTGGCAGAAGGAGGAAATAGGTCTTTTAATGGAGGAGTAATTACAATGCTTTTCCTAAATAAATTATCAGGCAAGATCCTACCCCAGGGCATTTGCATGTGCTGCTCTCTTTGCTTGAAATGTTTTTGTTGTTGTTAGGTGCTGTTGACTTTGTTCTGACTCATAGCAACCCTGTGTACAACAGAATGCAACACTGCCTGGTCCTGTGCCATCCTCACTATCGTTGCTATACTTGAACCCATTTTTGCAGCCACTGTGTCAATCCACCTCGTTGAGGGTCTTGAAATGCTCTGTCCTAAATATATTCCTGACTGTCTCTGCTTCTTCAAGATTGCTCGATTATTGTCTTCTCAACAAGGGATTGCCTGGCCCCTGTATTTCTCACTGTGGTGCCCAAAGTGATCTACACCCCCTCTTCTCTGCTGTAGTTTTTTCCTCTACGGTACTGGTCACTGTCTAAAATATTATGAAGTTCATTATGTATTGTTTTATTTATTTTTTGTGTCCCCAGACTAGAGAGTAAGATCCGTGAGGACACAGAACTTTGTTTTGTTTCCTACTATACGCACATTGCCTACAAGAATGTCCAACACATAGTGGGAGCTGAAGAATTACATGGAGAAAGAATGGAAGAAGGAACTTTGTAGGGGAAGTAAACAGACCTCTTCAGTTATTTGAATAAAAGGATCATTTGTTCATGTCCCATATTATATGTAGGGATCCTGATGTACCTTCAGAGACTTTAGGAATTGAGTTGGGATTTCATACACAGGCCTCTTACCTTTTTGTGGAGTATTTTGAAATGAGTGTATAGGAAACCAGAGGCTGAAGATTTAGCCAATACATAATTATGGCTTCCCACAAGTACATCTCTTTGTCATTTAGTGACTGATTGTGAATGTTTGTTTTTCTTTTTTTTGAGACCATAATAAAATCTATCCCAGAAAGTATTCACACTGTCTCCTGGACAGATCTCTGGTTTAATTCTGATGTCCTTTGATGCAGTGATGAAGGCAAGTGAGCATAGTCTCATCTGCACTCCGCCTTACATGCGACCAAGGCCAGGGGGAAAGGTAAAAAGCTCTTGGTCCTTTTACGTCAATAAAATGCCCTTTTCTGGAGACATCTCTGAATGCATGATTGTTATTCATGGAAACTGTCAGTTTCCTTAAGTCCACGCCATAACATGATGAGTGAGTGGCAGATTGTGGGCCATTATCTTGACAAGGTAGATCTGAGCCAGCAAAAAGTCAAGGCAGAAAGAAAACCTAGAATAAGAAAGTAAAAATAGTGCCATTTTTTATTTGATGTTACTTACACTTACTGTGAATCTAAAATGCACACTTCTATTTTAACCATTAAAATTGAGCTTTTCTGGCTCACAATTCCCTGGGTTATCTCAGTGAATACTGAAGGAAAGGCCAATCATTCAACTGCTGATTTAATGGTAATATATGAGATTTTAATAGTATAGACTTAATATTAAGGGGATTTTATTTCAATGTTTCAGCATTAAAAGCAGTCATTATAGCTGTTGATATATTGTTTTAATTCCTCCCCAAGTAATCCTTTCTATAAAGAATGTTATCAATGTTAATTAAACAGGGACCATAAAAAGTCCTTAAGTCATTTTTAGAAAATGTCTTCAAAGTGGTTTCATAATACTGCTTAATATATGCTTGTAATCTGAAGAAAATACTGTAGTTGCTGTAGAATATAAACTATGAGTACAGAAAAAATGATTCTACATATTCTGAGCTGAATATATGTCCTAGTTAAGAACAGATGTAGGCACTGAGACTTCTATGCAGGAGGTTCAGTAGGGAGTGTTTTAGAGAACATCACTGAGCATGAGGGAAGGAGACAGAGTGAGAAATTGAACTCTGATGCAGTTGAAACAGAGATTTCAAGTGCTCCTGTGAAAAGTCCTAGAACTGTGATAGCCTTTTAGAGTCTTCTCCATTGGAACCTTTGTATTCTTTCCCCACTCAACCACTGATTATAAGCTACCTCCCGGAGGAAAAGAGCTGGTGGTGGTGGTGATGGTGCAGAGCCTTATAGGAGACAACCTCCTTTGGAGAAGCGCAATTCCCCAAGAGGGACTCAACTGTTTGTCATCTGCAGCCAAGACTTCTGACAGCTGGAGAAATGAAAGACACAGCGTGGGATCTGGGTGGCACACCACAGCATCCACTACAATCCACCTATTGCTTCAAACAGTGAGTTGACCTCATCTGAAAACAACTTTTCTACGGCTCAGGTTAGTCTCTTTTCATGGGTGTTAAAAATAATCGAAACTCACCAACATTTGAACATAAGGTTTATTCTGAGCAGTCATTCTATATGCATATAGGGAAACTATTTTGATTCCAGAAAAAGCAAATGGATCAAGGAAGCTAGGTAAAATGAGGCTTATAAAGAGAAGAGGAGGGAGAAACATAGAAGAGCAATCATGGGCCAATCTTAACAAGACTGAGTGAACCCTGCCCTCCCCCTGTACTGAGATCCACCCATATCAGGTTACTTCTGGCCTGGCTGCTAATAATGTGTCCCTCCCACCACCTGCAGCCATGAAGCCTTTTGAGATTTTAATTAGGAGGTAATGTTTGACAACTAGCAGAATAAAACAAATTTACACTCCTATAGAGAAGATTCTGGCAGGCTTTTACAGTTTGGGTCAGGCTCTTTTGGTTAATCTTTGGTTTTGTGGATAAGACAAACCTTAAAATCAAAGTAAAATGTCTGCTATTAATTTTCATATTCAACATGGGGAAATGTATGAGGAAAGTTAGCGGGACAGATTAAAACCCATGTTGCTGCTGCTAATCTCAGATCCATAACTGATATTTGTCATCTCGTCCTCTGCTACCCATTCTAGGTCTCCTTACCCTGGGTGGCACCCGTGGTAGGTAGTCTAAGAGGCTTACCTGGAGTGTTTCCCAGCACTCCTCCTTCTGGAATCTGAGCCCTGGTAACCACGCACTTCTCAGGTGGTGACTGCTGCACGAACCCATTCACTGTCACATTTGGACAGAGAAGTATCAAAAAATGCTGCAGTGGGTTACCGGGGTGCCAAGAGTATCCTTGCTACTGAAGTGCAAAATTAAATATGAAGTCAGTAAATAGACAAACAATAGGGTTTTATTGAGGAATAGAACCGTTTGAACCAGGCAGCACTAAGAATAAGTGGAAAGTGCTCCAAACGGGTTAGGTAGAGAGGGATTTTATATACAGTTTAGAGGAACAAAGAAATCTTTCTTTACATCAGCCTATCCATTTTAACATTCTTTCTGAGAACAATCTATGCAAGCAATCTTTCAAAGTAGAGTCACAAGATCCCCTCCATAGGTAACATTTTGCCATATGTCTAACCACATGCTTGCTCCCTCCTTGATTGCTCCAGAGGAGTAATTAAAACTTTACAAGAGTGGAAAATTCCATGCATGGTCTAAAAGCAGAAGTGGAGATTAGGAGCAGAAGGAAGTCTGATTCAAACCTGTGTCAGCCATCTTAGTCATGCCGCTACCTCTGATGATCAGGGTCAGTTACCAACAGGATAGTTAATCCTCTCCTTGACTTCCGGTTTCCTAGTACAAGATGCACAAAGTGACTGGGTGGCAGCAACAGCTTGAAGCTTAAAAAAACTTTCACTCTATGCCCTGTTGGAAGAGTTTTCATCAGAGAATCAGGATGTCTAGACTGGCAGAGACTAGAGGTATAGGGGTAAGAAACAAAAATTCCTGAAGTAGAACTCCTACTTGTTTCCCAGACCCATGCATTCTAAATATTTTAATAGTCAGCGTACAACCCTCTCAGTGTATCTTTTCCAAGGTGGAGCTTCATATTTGTCTTCAAAATATTGTCCCATTGCTTGTGGGATAGGTGGATCCCACGGTTATGTGGCCACTACCACACGTTTTCTTTAAACTGGATCCCTTCGAACAACAGAATGTTATATATGATAATGTGTTGGTTGAATACATAGTGAGGCTTACTCTGAAGCCTTGTAATAGTTGTGCTGGTTAAGGCAGTAAGGGCAAGAAAGTCAAACCCATACTTGAATTGATTCCAGTCAAAATAAACTGCTGGCCATTCCAGATTGGAAGGAATCCAGTGTAATCGACTTAATATTAAGTAATTGGATAGTGCCCTATCTGTATCTCAGGAGACCTGGTGGAGCAGTGGTTAAGCACCAGGCTGCTAACCGAAAGGTTGGCAGTTTGAACCCACCAGCCACTTTGTAGGAGAAAGATGTAGCAGTCTGCTTCCCTCAAGATTATAGCCTTGGAAACCCTAATAGGCAGTTCTATGCTGTCCTATAGGGCTGCTATGAGTTGGAATTGACTCAATGGCAACAGGTTATATCTGTATCTCAGCATCAGTCCTTGTCGCTGGTAGACTGGAAATTAGGCAGTGGCAGCAGCCAATTTAACCTGACTGAAAGAAAGTCCACATAGTTAAGACCAAGCATAGCCTCCAAACTTGCCAACATGGCCGTTCATTAGCACATGGTGCCAGTGCTGGAATAATCAAAGACTGTTGTCAGATGGTAGGGTCATTTGATCTACTTGATTTTACAGTGTCACTTCCATAGTAGATACTCTCTGGTGGGCACTGACAAGATACACAAAGATATTTGCAATTTGTATCCACTCTCACAGGACCATCCATATTTCTCTCTTCCAGGTTGCCCTCTCCCTGATCTTCCAATACTTCTCCTTCTGGGCCCTAAGAGCTGAGACATTTCCCATGACCATGAGTCTATATGGGGCCCTGGTGGTGCAGCGGTTAAGCGTTTGGCTGCTAACCTAAAGGTCAGCAGTTCGAATCCACGAGCCACTCCTTGGAAACCCTGTGGGACAGTTCTCCTCTGTCTTATAGGGTCGCTATGAGTTGGAATTGAGTTGACGGCAACAAGTTTGGGTTTTGTTTTTTGGTTATGAGCCTATATATATTATCTTACCTCAGACTACACTTCTTTTCAAACAAAATGGATAGCCAAGTGCATTGCCTGAAGTTCTGCCCATTGGGAGGATTTATCCTCAATGCTGAATATTAGAGTTACCCCTAAGTTGTGCAGACAGGCCAATTTCAGCTGGTACTCACATACCAAACTGGCCAATTTCCACAAACCAAGTTTGCGTTCTTCCTCCTCCATCTGGTAGATGTGGCCATAGGTACCCATGCAACAGTGGTGAGTGACATGGATGTCTTGGATGCATGTTTCTCCTCTGACCTTGCTTGTGCCCAATACCAGATGTAGCATATACATCCTGTGAAAGATTGCTGCTGATCCCACCTGAAACTATGATTTGGTGGATCGGACACAACACAGCTCAAGTTGGGAAGCTATGGCAGCATGGTTACCCTCCCATGGTCAGGCATTGTCTCTACCAGGACACAGTAGCCACCAGGAATTCTTTTTCAAGAGGACTATTATTTTCTGCTTCAGACTGCATAGCCCTTCTCTAGAAGCCTATGGGTTGATGTTGTTATTCTCTTTTTGGGTCTTGCCATGAATGCCGGAAGTTAACTTTTCCCATCACTGATACGTCTTATAGCATCTGCCAGGTTATATAGCCTGAATGACAGGACTACTTCTACCACCTTCTGGAACTGCTGCAGACCTGTCCTTCTCAGCTCAAAGCTGGCAGACTTCTTGTCTTTCAGTAATGGCTTGATCAGTATTCCTACATGGAATATGCGCTCTTCAAAACCCACGGGCACCTGCTAGACATTGTGATTCCTTTTTGCGATGGGAGATATGGGATCTAATAATTTACTCTTTACTTTGAAGATATGAGACAAAAAATTTTGTTCTTTATCCTAGCATTCTTAGGACAATGAATCTCTAAAAATCTCACAAATATGGTAGGCTCTTGAAACATCAAAGGATTTTTTTCTTCCCACCTTCTGGACCATGTGTGCCTTATAATGTTTTCAAAGAGCTAGGTAGTCACTTGCTCATTTGCATAGCTGAGAATGATGCTATTGGTGTAGTCAAGTGGACCAATATCATGTACTGAGGAAATCTGGATGGGACAGTTCACTAGGAACTATATTATTACAGACCAAAGGAGACTTAACACAGCCGTGAGCAAGAATGTCAATGTATGGTAGTCTACTTCTTGTGTCAGTGTGAACTGCTTCTGGTCCTTTTTTCCTGATGAGGATGTAAAGAAATGCATTAACCAGATTAATGGCCACACATTCTGTACCTGAGAACATATTAGTTGGCTCTAGCAAGTTTCCTTGACATGTTCATGAAAAAATAAGCTAACTAATTTCCTCCCCCCCAAAAAAGTAAAAGATACTGGTAATGGTACAATGACTTTATGGATGATCTTGACTAAATAGGACATTATCGCATATTGAAAATGATGCCATGTGGAAAAGGGATAAGACTGATACTGGGTGGGCCCTAGCCCATTGCCATCGAGTTGATTCTGACTCACAGCGACCCTATAGGACAGGGTAGAACGGCCCCTATAGAGTTTCCAAGGAGCGCCTGGTGGATTTGAACTACCGACCTTTTGGTTAGCAGCTGTAGCACTTAACCACTACACCACCAAGGTTTCTAGGCATAGATTACTTGGAGATAAAGTATTCACTGATAATGTCTTTTAACAAAACCTTGATAATCTCTTGAGCATGTAGTTGTGGTACAAGCTGAAGAATGATATAAAGTAAGGGATTTTTGAGAGTATTTCCAACTCTGAGATTATATATTATCTATTGACAATGATAATGTTCAGGTATTCATTCATTCATATCTTCATTCAAAAATATTTATTGAGCACTTACAGTATGCTGGGATGAGATTTTTTTTATTTGTTTCCTTGAGTTATTATGATAGAAAGGTATCCATCATTTGGTAAATTTATCATATTTTTCATAAAGAAACTTTAGACCTTCATTGTTAATATGTAGACAAGCTTGCATATTTGCATATATACAAATTTAATATGTATTTCCATTTCATTACATGAGATAAAAAGGTAGTCATGAATAAAACTTTATAAAATTGAAGTACTAATGAAACAGAGTTAATGAAAGGTGTTCTTCATTTCTTTCTTTTTTTTTAACTTGGTAGGTTCTGCTAATAACAAGATATAAGGGAGGGGGGATATCTTGGTGCACAGTGAGTACACTTTGCAGCCTGCTTCCTACAAGACTTTCGGCAGAATGCTGCTATTTTGGCATCTTTCATGAATTGCAACAGATAAATCCAAGCTTTGAATTCATGCAACAAATTCCCAATGAAGTTTCAGCAAGAAAACTGCATCAGCAAGAAAATATATAAGCATTGTCCAATGTAATGTCATAAATTACTCTCCTGAAACTACTTTCTTTTGAACTTTTCTTTAAAGAATGCAAAAACATTATTTGAAGGCTCATCTCAACATATTATAGAAAAACTGAAAATCAAGTAATTTCATCAAAGTACTTACACTTAAATTTTAATATAGTGAGCCCAGATGTCAGAATCAGAGACGTGCATTCAAATTCCACATCTCCCACAGTCAAGCTAGTGCGTTTTTGCAAGTTTCTTCATCTTTTAAGCCTTAGTTACCTTCTATTTAAAATGGGGATGTTGTTTTTGCTGTTAGGTGCCATTGAGTCAGTTCCAACTCATAGCGACCCTACATGCTACAGAACGAAACACTGCCCAGTCCTGTGCCACGCTCACAGTCATTGTTATGCTTGAGCCCATTGTTGCAGCCACTGTGTCAATCCATCTCGTTGAGGGGCTTCCTCTTTTTCTCTGACTCTGTACTTTCCAAGCATGATGTACTTCTTCAGGGACTGATTCCTCCTGACAACATAGACCAAGTATGTGTAAGATGTATTCTCGCCATCCTTGCTTCTAAGGAGCATTCTGGTTGTACTTCTTCCAAGACAGATTTGTTTGTTCTTTTGGCAGTCCATGATACACTCAATATTCTTCGCCAACACCACAATTCAAAGGTGTCAATTCTTCTTCGGTCTTCCTTATTCGTTGTCCAGCTTTTGCATGCATATGAGGCAATTGAACACACCATGTCTTGGGTCAGGTGCACCTTAGTCTTCAAGGTGACATCTTTGCTTTTCAACACTTTAAAGAGGTCTTTTGCAGCACATTTTCCCAGTGTAATTCATCTTTTGATTTCTTGACTGCTGCTTCCAAGTAAAATGAAATCCTTGACAGCTTCAATCTTTTCTCCATTTGTCATGATGTTGCTTATTGGTACAGTTGTGAAGATTTTTGTTTTCTTTATGTTGAGGTGTAATCCATATTGAAGGCTGTGGTCCTTGATCTTCATCAGTAAGTGCTTCAAGTCCTCTTCACTTTCACCAAGCAAGGTTGTGTCATCTGTGTAATGCAGGTCGTTAACGAGTCTTCCTCCAATCTTGATGCCTCGTTCTTCTTCATATAGTCTAGTTTCTTGGATTATTTGCTTAGCCTACAGATTGAATAGGTATGATGAAAGGATGTAAGTCTGATGCACACCTTTCCTGACTTTAAACCATGCACTATCCGCTTGTTCTGTCTGAACAACTCCCTCTTGGTCTATGTACAGGTTCCTCATGGGCACGTTTAAGTGTTCTGGAACTCCCATTCTTGGCAATGTTATCCATAAAACGTTATGATCCACACAGTCGAATGCCTTTGCATAGTCAATAAAATAGAGGTAAACTTCTTTCTGGTATTCTCTGCTTTCAGCCAGGATCCATCTGACATCAGCAATCATATCCCTGCTTCCATGTCCTCTTCTGAATCCAGCCTGAATTTCTGGTAGTTCCCTGTCGATATACTGCTGCAGCTGCTTTATTTAGAATGATCTTCGGCAAAAATGGGAATAATTATTACTAAACATTACTAAAAAATCCTATTAACAGTAGAGATAACACGAAGGTTTTGTAAGGATTGAGTTAGATAATGAATGTAAAGTGCTCAAAAATTTGCCTGAAACATAATAAGCACATAACAAACTATATTATCAGTAGTGTAACTAATCATATATTAACACTAGTAATAATAAAGTATTACTATAATTCAATCATTAATGACTTAGACAAGATACTTTGTAGTTTAGCCTAAAATAAGTGCTACTAACAGATTTGTTTTGGAGGAACTTGTATCCTCTATTTTTGACTATTGAATTAAATACAATTCCCACTGGGATTTGCCAAAATAAGGAATTAACTGTCAGTGTTATCCATTATCTGCCTACCTATTGTGAGTCTATTCTACCTAAATAAATGAGACTTAGGAGCCCTTGTGGTGCATTGGTTAAGAGCTTGTCTGCTAACCAAAAGGCTGGCAGTTTGAATCCACCCTCTTCTCTCTGGGGGCAGTTCTACTCCGTCCTATAGGGTCGCTATGAGTTGGAATTGACTGGACGGCAGTGGGCTTGTTTCTTTCTTTTTTTTTTTTTTTTAATGAGACTTTATATTAGGAAAATTCTTAACATTTCACAAAGCATCTTTACATGTTGACTGTTTTGATCATCATAATTGATATGAATAGGCAAATTTTCCTCCTAATTTAAGAAGATGACACATGGGACAGTTAATTGTCTGCCCAAGATCATTGGGATGGTGAGTAATGAAAACAGGGTTTGAATACCAACTTACCTTGTCCTTTTCACTATCACCAACAAGACTAAACACATCTTTTAGAGCTTGGAATCTCAAAAGGTGTATTTATTTGTCTGGAGATGAAATCCCAAGTTCTACCTTGGTATGGTTACAATTTAAGTATAAGAGTTGTTGAGGTCATGATGGTATTCATAGGCATATCGGACCTAGCTACATGAGGCCTTTTACTTTGAGGGTTTTTTCTTTTTCTTTTTTTGACAGCTAGGTTTAATCAGACTTGAAATGTTCAGATAGAATCAGATAATGAATAGGGAAACAATGAGAGATGACAGTTGAATAGAATTTGATAGTGATATATGGTGATGATTTTATAAAGGAGTTAAAGATGCACTGCATGTGAATTTCCCTTTTCCATTTCTCCCTAGTCTCTCTCCCACTTCCTCTCACTGTCCCCCATCTCTGTCTCCCCACCAACACTTCAGTACCTCATTCTGTGTGTAATCAGCCATCTCTTTCTTTTGATAAAATGTTAATTTCAGAATATTAGAGGATATTAGTTAAAATTTTTGCTGCTGATTCATGCTGATAGAAATTTCAAAACCAAACCAAAAGCAAAAACAGAACAAAAGAACCCATTGCCATTGGGTTGATTTCAACTCATAACTCATATTCCAACTCATAACAAACCCACTGGACAGGGTAGAACTGCCCCATAGAGTTTCCAAGGCTGTAATCTTTATGGAAGCAGAGGGCAACATCTTTCTCCTTTGAAGTGGCTGGTGGGTTTGAACTGCTGACCTTCTAGTTAGCAGCTGAGTGCTTAACCACTGCACACCAGGACCCCTTTAACAGAAGTTTCAGAAGGGGTAAATTAGATCCTCCCAGACATCCAGAGCTTAAGTGGGCAAAAATACATGAGACCTTTGATCTTTTAACGCTTGTTATCTTTTTTTTTTTGGATAATAGGGAGATGTTTGAGCACTGGTTTTTGCAACAGTAGTTAAGCTGTTCTTTGAACAGAACAAGGGCACACTAGGTGGTTTAAAATTGGAAAAGGTACGTAGCAGGGCTGTATTCTTTCACCTTACTTATTCAACCTATAGGCTGAGAAAAATTATCAAAGAAGCAGGGCTATACGAAGAATAATTGGAGAAAGACTCATTAACAATCTGAGACATACAGATGACCTTGCTTGCTGAAAGTGAAGACAATTTGAAGCACTTTTTGATCAAGGTACGAGACTATAGCCTTCAGTAAATTATACCTGAACATAAAGAAAATGAAAATCCTTACAACTAACTGGATGAGTAAACAACTTCATGATAAATGGGGTGGGGGTGGGAATTGAAGTTGTCAAGTATTTCATTCTACTTGGATCAACATCAATGCCCGTGGAAGCAGCAGTCACGGAATTAAACTATGTATTGCACTAGGCAAATCTGCTGTAAAAGACCTCTTTGAAATGTTAAAAAGCAAAGATGTCATTTTGGTGACTAAAGTGTGCCTGACCCTAGCCGTGGTATTTTCAATCACCTCATAGATATGTGAAAGTTGTACTATGACAAAGGAAGACAGTTGAAGAAGTGACGCATTCAAATTGTGGTGTTGGTGAAGAATATTGAATATACTATGGACCGACAGAAGAGCAACCAGATCTGTCCTGGAGGAAGTACAGCCAGAATATTCATTAGAAGTGAGGCTCACAAGAGACTTTGTCTAGCTTACTCTGGACATCTTATCAGGAAGACCAATTGCTGGAGAAAGACATCATGTTTGGTAAAGTAGAGGGTCAGCAAAAAAGAGGGAGACTCACAGTGAGAAGGATTTACACAGTGGCTGCAACCATAGACTCAAACATAGCAACGGCTGTGAGGACCAGATAACCTTTTGTTCTGTTATATGTAAGGTCGCCATGAGTGGGAATCAACTGGATGACGGCATCTAACAACAACAATTACTCAGTTAAATTCTTTAATCACATTAATGAGTGGATAAATATCAACCCTCAAGTTCAGTAGACAAGTTCAGAAGGCAAGGATGGTTGACCCAATGACTTTTTAGCATCTTTTTCTAAAATGATCGTTAGAAGTTTGAGAGGCTTATATGCAGTGAGTTTAAAATCCATTGTGTCTTCGCTTCACAATAAGGAAGAAAATAATTTAAATTCTCATAAACTAGTAATATTTGAAATCTTTCCGTTTTCTTTTGATAATTGTCTTCAGAGCTAAATACGCTTGTATAGCATGAAATTAAATATATTCCTTGCTTTAGTCATTAAGTGCTTAACATAATTATGTTAATTAAAACTCTACTATCAGATTTTCTGTAGAGCTCATCCCTTCTAGTGTCTGAACTGCTACTTCTGGCTGCACTTGGTACAGCTAACTTTTCTCCTTCCTAATAAGATAAGGAAATTTTACAATTGCTAAATCCAGTGATGACTTTTCCCTCAATGTTTTATGCAGTTCATCATTCGCTCCTGTTGGAGACAATGTCTACATTTGACTCTCCTGGCCCTCCTGAAACCAAGCTGACCACTATTTCTCAATGTCTTTCGCTGGTTTCTCCTCATCCCCCAGCCTTTGTCTAGTCTATCATCTATCTGCTCTCACTCTTTTGGTAATCTCGTTCTAATTCATGGCTTTAAGCAGTCGCAGAACTTCAAATTTGTATCTCCAACAGAGACTCATGCCCCCTTTAGCCCCGCTCAGCTCCAAAATCTTATACCAAAATACCTATTCAGTAGTTCCACTATTAACCATGTCAATTCAGTAAGTCCAAAACTAAACACCCGTCTTCCACCTCAGGCCAATTTCTCGCAGTCTTCCTATCTCAGTAAAGGACACATCCAGTCTTGCGAGTGCTCTGACCCAAAACTTGGAGTATCTTGAGCCTCCTCCTTCTTTCATGTCTGACATTAAGTCTATCAACATTCAGTACAGTTCTACAGTCAGAATAGATCCTGAATCTAATCAGTTTTCCTTATCTCTACTGCTATCACCCTGATGCTAGACATCGTCACCTCTGGATCATTGCAGTTAGTCTCTGCTTCCTTACTTTTACCCTATCATCTGTTTTCAACACAGCGGCAGGGATGATCTTGTTAAAGACGGAGTCAGATCATGTTAGTCTCTGTTGAAATCCCTATAGGAGCTTCCCATCTCACTCAGACTAAAAGCCAAAAAACTCTACCATGGACTCCATCATCTGATCTGGCTCCCCATTCTGTGTCCCCTCGACCTTACCTCCCATTATTCTCCCCTTCACAGCACTCTGATCCAGACCCAATCTTCCAATTCAGGACCTTCTCACTTACTGTCCCCCCATTTAGAACTCCATTTCTTATGACATTCATTGTTCACCTCTTTGCTTCCTTCAAGTACCTGTTCAAATGTTACCTACTTGGTAAAGACTTTCCAGTATACTTTACTTGGAATTGCACCGTTCTACCTCCTGGTTTCTCAAGTCCTCTTCCTCGCCTTATTTTTCCCCCTGTCTCTTTTTAGCTTCAGACTGTGAACTTGAGTTGTTTTGGCTGTCAATTGTCTAAAGGTGGAGATTTCTTACTGTGGTATTCATTGTTGTATCTCCAGTACCTCAAACAGTACCTGGATCATAAAGGTATTCAATAAATGTCTGTTGAACTGATACAGATATGTCTCAAAATGTAAAAACAATAAATTTAAATTTAAAAAATCTCATTTATTCAATATCCCTAAATATTATGTTGATATTTAAATAACATGGATTTTGAATATTCAATATAAAAAAAATGCTTATGGCATTTTTAAAATTTTCTCTTTCTTAAAAAGTAGTGGAATATGCCATCCAATGGTTTCCTAAGCAGGTTTTACCGGCTTCTCTTACCAATCTTGAAAATTCAAAAAATTGGAAAAAACTTATGTCTAAATGAAACAAAAAAAAATAGCATTTTAAGATGAAAGTTTAATCAAGGTATTGTTTCACGATAAATTTCAAGAAGTACTTAGAAATGTAAATAATGTACTATTTTATTTGGAGTCCCTGGGTGGTACTAACAGTTAAGTGCTTGACTACTAATTGAAAGGTTGGCAGTTGGAACCCACCTAGAGGTGCCTTGGAAGAAAGGCCTGGCAATCTGCTTCTGGAAGGTCGCAGCAGTTCTACTCTGCCACACAAAGGGTAGAGTCAATTTTCTCTTACAGTATTATTTGTTATCATATTTAATAATAAAGCTTATTAGTTTGTTACCTTATAGTGTCCAGTGTTGGGGTAAAAACATATAACCCACAGAATATTGCTTACAATCTTTCTTTGGTTTCAGAAGTAATAGCCTTTCACCAGCTATTATCTTTTTAGATGCAAAGTTTTAGACCAGTTAATTTAACAATATTTATCCATATGGCGGTATCATGAGTGATTGCTTTTTTTTCCAATTATGTCCCATTCATTTCACTGTTTTTTTTGAAAAATAAGATAATAAACTAAATTTAAACTAAAAGAGAGTCAATTTACTATCTTTGTAGCAATTGAATAATCTGACTGGACCCACCATATGGAAGTCTTTTCCTGCCACTCCCCATCAACCACTTCCTAATCTGGTTGTTGGTGTTGATGTTAGATGCCGTGGAGATGATTCCAACTCATAGTGATCCTGTGTGACACAGTAGAACTGCCCCATAGGGTTTTCTTGGCTGTAACCTTTAAGGAAGCAGATCACCAGGCCTTTCTCCTGCAGAGCCACTGGGTGGGTTTGAACTGCCAACCTTTCAGTTAGCAACCAAGGGCTTAACTATTGCACCACAGTGGTTCCTTCCAATCTGGTTAGGCCTTATGAATTTGTAATTCTGTGACTCTGAATATCTACGGTGGATTAACGACAGTCACACATTCTTTGTCAATTGTCTTATTGAAAGATTAATCAGTATTACCCATGCCACCCCACCCTACCCTTCATCTGGCCTAGTCCCATGGCTGTTGCAGGACGGCCTTTCCCTGGACTCAGTCGGGAGGTTCTGCTTCTTGTGATGTAGGCTGGGGCTGCAGTCACCTGGAATTTTGATTGGGCTGACCAAGATGGCCCCCTCACATGAATGGTAGTTGGCACTGTTAGCTGGAAGATCATCTGGAACTGTTTAGTTAGAGCCCCTCAGTTCTCCTCCACATGGTCTGAGCGTCTCACAGTATGGGGGATGGGATCCAAGAGGTAGTATCCCAAGAACCTGTGTTCCAAGAAGGAGAAAACAACAATATCCAAGTCCTCTTAAAAGCCAGACAAGGGACTCTGATTACTTGAAGATGCCAGTTGAATCACAACAGAATGAGGGTGCAAAGGGGAATGGGACTTTTTATATTAAAGATATAATTTGATTACATTAATATTAATACTCAATTTAAGAGCATGTTGTGGTTGTAATTGTGTGCCGTTGAGTTGACTCAGATTCACAGCAAACCTAAAAATAAATTGTATTGGCATTTAATCTACATTATCTGAACAAAGGGATTAACTATCATTTAGGATTTTTTGGTTGTAAACACAACCTAAAATAGCAATTTTATTGAGTTAGAACCATCATCATCTTCTGGTAATTTACATGTACAATTGTTAAAGGCCAGATTGAAGAGAGAAAGAAAATTATCCTCTAAATCAAAGAGAAAAGAAAGAGAAAAAGGAATTTCTAAAGAGTGAAAATGATGCTCTGGAGCTACACTATAAATGCAGGAGTGAACTAAGAATTTTCTCCTTTCCGTTCCTGCCATTGTATGCTGCATGTACTTGATGGGGGAAGTAGTAGGTATTATACCCGTTCACTCTAACTAATAATGTTCTCTGTCTGCAGGGCTACTGTATTATTACATAGGATAATAATATGCTCTGATCCAGGATTTCCTTTTTATTGGCAGGTATAAATTGGTATCATTTTAAATGTGTGGTATTTTTCTTTTTAATTTCCATTGCATTTTTTAGCTCTTTTATATTTTATATTGTTAATAACCCTATCCATAAGACAGAAAATATCCAATATATTTAAATAATTCTCCAAATTCCTTGCCTTTAGGACCAGTCGTCCCAGAAAACCTCTCTGCTATGTTACTTCCCAGAATTCATATTTCAATGTTTCAGAACTGTGATTGCTAAGAGACAAAAAGGTTAAAAAATAATAGAGTACCAAAGGCAAGGCGTGTGTGTGTATGTGTAAATCCCTGGCTTTTGATTCCGAAATTGCACTTGTGAACAATTTTAAACATAAATTGGTCTTTACGTAAAGAAAGACAAACTCAGAAAAAGTTTATTAAATACATTTATGTACTCTGCTTTGAATGCAAGTGATTCACAGAAACAATTATGGCACAAAGCTTTTTATCATGCAGTCGTACAGTCGATACGAAGCTCAAATACATTTTCAAATGATACTTGGAAGAGATAAAGCATAACTTCCCACTTAATTGTATGCCAAGTGAGACACCGAGAAAGGGGGGGGGGATTGGAGGGAGGGAGAGAGGTGAAGAAGAGAAGGAGAAAGGAAGGTGGAGAGAAAATAACATTCTGGAGCCCACAGCCTCACCTATCTTGAGCATCTAAGCATCATCTAACTGTAGGCTCTAAGTAACAAAGAGGCGACCATGGCGTTTCTTTTTAGCTCTAAAAAGAAAACCCGTTGTCGGCGAGTCCATTGCGACTCCTGGCGACCCCTTAGAACAGAGGAGAACTGCCCCATATGGTTTCCAAGGCTGTAAATCTTTACAAAAGCAGACTGCCACATCTTTCTCCAGCAGAGAGGCTGGTGGGTTTGAACCGATGACCTCTCCATCAGCAGCCAAGAGCTTAACCACTGTGCAACCAGGGCTCCTGTTTGGGGTCTAGACAGGCTAATACAGCCTGTGCTGTATGCACGTCTGTCGCCTCACCTAAGTCCCCACTCCTTCAGCAGATAAGAGCTCCTGACGTTTGGAGTACCGGGAGTAGGCACGCTGGCTCCTTGGAGAGGCTGCCACAGGTTCCTGTTTGTGGTCAGGGGTGGCAGTGTATCCGTATGTTGGGGAGAGGCAGCAGTCCCATCTGCCAGAGGCTCATCTCTATCCCCAGTTTTCGGGCATGGGGGAGGCGTGTGCAAGGACAGGTAGCCTCGCAGCGAGAAGAAGCGCAGAGTGCTGGCGTGCAGGCGGGGGAGGAGCAGGGTGGCACTGCCAGCTCTTAACCAGGACCCGAATGTTCGCAGACTCCAGGGAAGCCGCCCCGGTCTCCGCGGTGTCGCTCCAGAAGCTGCTGCCTGAGGACCCTGAGCCTCAACCCTGCCTCGCTTTGGGATCCCCTTTGCCTCCTTTCCCATCACGTACATGGCCTGAGCGGCGGGACTCGCTGCGCCGGGGGTTCCCTCTCTGCGGGACCCGCCCGGCCTCCGACCGCCGTCGCCGCCCCGGGCTCGCAGCGCTTCCGCCGGCACCATGGAGGAATCCGGCGGAAACCCACGGGGAGCCGGCGCCTTTGCCTTCGGGATCTCTGGCCTGGCGCCTTTTGGGTGAGATGAGCCGGGGGGCCAGTGTCCCTGCTGCTCCGCGTTTGCCCCGTAACCGTAAAGCCCTGGCACGGAAAGAGAGGCTCCGGGTAGGTTGGCGGCTCCAAAGCCTCCTCTGGCGGCGTCTTCGCCCTGCACGTCCCCGCGGCTGGGACTGTTTATGTAGGACCTGGAAGCAGGGCGGCCTTGCCCACCTCCGCCCCCGGCGGCCCGCCCTCCCTGCCCGGCTCCCGCATGTGGCCGCCACCAGCCTGCCGCTCCGCGGAGGCAGCAGCGAGGCGCGCGGGGCGCGCGGGAGGCGCGGGGCGGGCCCGGGGAGCACGCGCGGCGCGCGGTCGCCTTCTGCCGCTCCCCGCGGGCGCCCGCTCAGACTCGGGCTCTCACCCTCCGCCCCTTTACGGGAGGGGAGACTGCAAACCGCCCTGTAGGTGCCGGGGATGTTTCTTCGGGTTCCTTCAGTTTCCGGAAAAGAATGGTAAGATGAACAGTGGAGCGTGAGAGCGTCACCGGAGGAACGGGAAGAGACTGATGGGCAGGGCGCACACTTGGCGAAGGATCACATTCCGAGGACCGCGCGAGGAGGGGACGTGGCTGCGCCCGTACTTCCTGACTGGACTCCGCTGACATCTGTAGCTTCCTTTCCGCCAGGTTCCCAGGTGGCGGAGCCACTGGCTGCAGAGTGTTCAGACCGCGCGAGAGGACCAGGAGTTGGTGGACCTCTGCCCAAAGCGGAGTTCAGCCCCGGATCCCGTGTCCCTGGATCCCTGGATCCCGCAGGCACGCTGGCTCCAGAGAGAGTTGGACTGGAGTTCTGGTGGGTTATTTTAAAGGAAGCACCGGAGCAAACATTCAGGAAAGACAAACGAGGAAGGGGGTGTTGCAGTGTCAAAAGCGGACACTTTTCCTCCTGACATTTGATGGGGCTGAGCCACCTCCTCCCACGCAGTCCTCCTAACCCGCTGCTCCTGGACCGAGTACTCCCACACTAAGGTGGGGGGATACTCCCCACTTTCCTTAAGTATCTGGCATGCTACTGACTTTTCCATAACTTAGGATTAGTCTCTGAAACGATCATATTTACCCCATTGCTTTATACTAATGGAGGTCGATATGCCTAATGATTTCCTCCGTCAAGTCATTTACTTCTAAGCCAATAGCTAATGCCTTCGTCATAGTTTTCTGGGGGGAAAGTAACTGTGCGTTTGTTCTGCAGATGGCCAACTCCCTCTGAATCCTGCAGATTGGTGCTGAGCACGCAACAAAAGTTTTTAGTTTCTCCTCAGTTTCTGGTGCTTTGCAGGGCAGCGAAAAGGACTTTGGCATTAAATACAAGGACCAGTCAAGGGACGATCGCCTTTAACTTGTCTTCTCTGGTATCTTTTGCAATGAAGAGGAAACAGAAGAGATTTCTGCAGATGACCTTGTTGTTCATGGTGGCTTTAATTTTCCTGCCCAATATTGGTCTCTGGTCTCTGTACAAGGATAAGCACCTGGTGAAATCTCCAGAGCCCGGGGAGCAGCAGGTAAGTACCGCCCAGAGAAAGATCACAGGAGGACTGGTAAGACATGCAACCCTGGGGACACAAGGAAGCAGGTGTGGGATAGCACTGGGTTTTCGTCCAAGTCTTTATAGAGCTGGTATTGTACAACTCTAGAGACTTTGTGGTTTGAGGAAGCAGTTGTTTCAAGATCGCAGTCAGTGACTTTGTGAAACGTTAAGTAAGCTAGGAAAAGAAGGATATGAGAGCTGAAGAAGAAGAGAACAATCTTTTACGGTTGTCTTAGGTGGATTTGGGCTTGAGGTGAATGAAAGGTATCTGTTTATTTGTGAGATATGGGAGTGGGTTTGGCGTGAGTTCAGTCATTGGGATGTGTTTATCCTTTTAATCTAGTTTTGGTGTCTGTTACAGTGAATTTGGTCAATTAAATCATTACATTTTTGAACTGATTCTAAAAAATCAAACTGTAATTTTTCTATTTTGGCTGTAATTTTTGCTTAGCAACAGATTTTTACTGTGGAAACTTAGTCTGTCTTTCATCTCCCCTGTTGCTAATGTGGTGTGGTGGGATGTACAGACAGAGTTACTGAGAATGTTCAGTTTTACAGTCTGGTGATAACATTTTGTTGCTAAAAGCTTTCCTTCATATTGGAAATAACATACAGTAATTTTTTTTAACTTAGTATGTAATGCATTAGTATGTATAGTTTAATATGGATCAAAATAACTTTTAGTGAACGATAATGCCAAATATCCTTCACAAATTGTTGATTAAGAATATGAAATTGCTGAATTACTTGTTTATTAATACATACAACAGCTATATAATTAATTTTTTAACAGTAGAATGTAGCCTTCTTCATGGTATTGATATAATAGCTTTTCAGTTAGTCCTAGGCATCACCTTGGGATATTAATATTTTTAATTTCATGGGTCATCACCCATGTACCCTGTGTACCTTCCATACATAGAAGATGTTTAAGGAGTTCATTTCTAGACAAAAGCAATAAAAATTAATGACAATTAAATATTTGTTCTATACTTAACGAAGTTTAATATTTTTTACACAAAGAGTAGTTAGTTTTGAAATATATGCAAATAATTTCCTTTTTTCCTTATGACAAGAAGTCATTACCAGTCTCTAAACTTTAAAGATAACTGGTTGTTTATGGATTTTTTAATGGATTGGAATCTTGAGGAAAAATGTTGACATATTTTCCTTCAGTTATTGAACTCTGTCATCCTTTCTAATATGACTATACCTTTGTTTGAAGTATATTCTGTTTTGTCGAACTCGTAGAAAAAGAAGATGGGGACTTTGGATATGAAACATTTTTTTTAATCCTATGTAGATCGCTTATTTCCCCAATTCTTGATATAAAACATGAGTCTGTTAACATTAGTAGTCAGTACATCATTATGAAAAATTTCCACTCCAATGTTGACCGAATAATTACAAAAGCAGAATTATTTTTCCTTGAGTTTTGCTAATTCAGTTAACAAGTACCCTCTGAAGTATTTACTGGTGTCGCTAACATAAAACACTAATGAATCTTATTAATGAGATCTTTACAACTTTCACACTGACTCTATTGATTTTGACCCTAATAAGAAATTTGTTTGACAATGGCATACAAAATAAAATGTGGCATTTCAATTCCCTGACTTGTCATGAAAATCTCCAAAACACTTTCCTTGTTTCTGGTTCCTATGCAGTACAGGTGAGACATAATGTTGGGGCATAAAGCAATGGGTACGAGAGGCATGGGATCGCAACTGAAGGAGGTGTTTCTCCAAGTTTCATGCACTGTAGAGTAAATAACTCAGATTGGTGGATATCCTGTGACATTTCGGTTTAATAATCTTAAGTAACAGTTAGAAACTAAGAAATGAAGAAGAGGTAGTCATATACCATAGAATGAATATCAGTCATGGGCTTTAGCATATTATCCGTAAGTAATGGTTTTAAAACTAATACTTTCTTAAAGCTAAAAAACAAAGGCGGTAGAAATTAGCTGATAACTTATTGAAAGGTAGAATTCATTGTAAAGTAGGAAAAGTTAAGCCTTAAGTGGATTTATTCCACTATTAAATGAAATTGGAAAGAAAATGAGAACATGTTGATGTTGTTATATAAGTTTTGCATAAATGAGAGTTAAGTCATAAATATATATATATACTTGACCAAATAAAAAATGACTTATAAAGATGAATTAAACAGGCTTAATATTGTGATGTAATATTTTGCTTCATGCATCTATCTTTCAACGTCTTAGTAAGTCAGCTAAATACATAGGTTTCCAAATGAAGCATGTAATTTGACTGTTGGGTAATATGTGTTGTTTAAACCAGCAGTTTATTTTTAAAAGGCATTTACGTGGTTAATTGCTAAATGCTCCTCAAAAGCCATTTTTTATTCTTACGTTTAACTTCAAGTTGTAAAATGCTAAGGGTAAGAATCATGTGCTGACTGAGGCATTGACAGCAGTTTAAGTACTGAAGCTATTCAAAACAAGTCACATGCCCAAATGAGCAGTCTATTTTTAACAACAGTTATGTGTGAAACGGCCCTTCCCATTCTAGGTGTTCATTATAAGTGTGACGTGGTCTGTGTGTGGGGTGGTCTTCTCACAGGAGCTGAAAAGGATTCACTCTTTAAAATAATTTAATTATTACCGTGAGTTACAGGGAAATAATTTAGTTTATGGAAATTCAGAATCATGGAATGGCTAATACTTTCCAAGTATATTCTTAGTTTGTGTTTTCCAGAGCACATTACTAAAAATTTGTCTATCTACTATTCAGTATAAATTATGTTTGTTGTGCAGTCTGAGATAAATGGATAGGGAAATTTAAAAAAAAAAACACTTTTATAGAAATTGTTGTGTATGATTATGCAGTTTAGTATTTAACACAGGCACTTCTCAAGTCTACTATACTGTTTGAAATTGATTGTTTGAACTATAGCTTCACATTAAAAGTAATAGTTTATGATAATTCTTCATAATAATAAACATTTTCCCCTCTATAAAAACACAAAAGAAAAAAAACGAAATTGAAATTCTCAAATAAGTCATCTAAGTGTGTTTTTTTTCTTTCCCCTCACAAAACCAAAGAGAATTGATAAACTAGTTCTGATGACACAATACCATTAGAAGGTTTTTTTGTTTTTTTTTTAATAATTTGGGCTCTGCAAATTTGAAATCAAGTCACCTTAACAGATATTAAGCTTTTGCTATTTTAAGGTTTTAAAAAAATTTAAAAATATTTTATTGTTCTTTAAAAATTGTAACATTCTCATAAGTGTCATTTTCTGCAGTTTATTTTGTCTTTTTTGTTCTTATCGGGATGGCGTAAAGGTCTTATGTATGCTACTTAGAATTATACAAGTATATTTAAAAATCATCTTTTGATAATGAGTATGATATTTAACTGAGAATGATTGCTGGTTTGTCTATTGTACAGAAATTCTTAATTTCATTTTTTCTTTTTAAGCATTTACCTTGCTGTTCGTCTCTAGTTCCAGCTGTGTTTAAATTAAAGCCCACTTACACATTTAGGTCTTAAGCTGTGCTTTAGGATGATGTATAGAACAAGGCAATGTTTTAGAAAAAAAGAGCGCATCCGGGCATTATTATAGTCTCTTCCTAATCTTGTATTTAAGTATGTGTAGTAAGTAAAACCTACTCCAGAACGCTTCCTCTTCCTTATACACATTAAAGAGCTTCACTAAAAACATAATTAGAGGCGTTATAGTAGTTTAGCAAGTAAACTGCAAGTAGCATGAGTTTTGGAAATAATTCAAAATTACTGAGAAGATGAAGAGGAATTTTGCAGTTTCTGAAATAGAAATGAGGGTCAACATCCCATAATTTAAAATCAGACATTTTAAGGCTTGTTCAGAAGGAGTTCAGAAACTTATGATTAGAGTGAATTTTCTGCCACATTTTCAAACAAAACAAAACAAAAAGCAAGGACGCACTCAAGTCGTTTCGAAATTGGGGAACCGTGTTATTTCTTTGTACAGTGAAGTCTGTGAGAGCCGGAACTCCACGGGACTGCCTTGTTTTTCCGGGTTTCGCAAGTTTTCCGCCTTTGACAGGGTGCAGTCTCACTTCTTTTCTATCACTCTCCATGGGTGGCCATCATTGGCGTTTTCCGTCTCTGACAGGTTTCCGCCTTACACAGGTTCCGCCTTTTGCAAGTTTTGCTCTACTTCAGAATTTCTATTTATGAAACAGGGCTAATTGTGCTTGTCATGTGTAAGATGTATAAAGTCATCAGCTCACTTATTGGAGATGAAAAATATTGTGAGATAATGTTTTGTTTTGTACTTGACAGGTGCGTGATTAAATCTCCACTAGAAAAAAAAAAAAAGGGAAACCCTGGTGGCGTAGTGGTTAAGAGCTACGGCTGCTAACCAAAAGGACGGCAGTTCGAATCCACCAGGCCCTCCTCGGAAACCCTGTGGGGGCAGGTCTACTCTGTCCTGTAGGGTCGCTATGAGTCAGAATCGACTCGATGGCAATGGGTTTAGAGAAAAAAAAAATGTGTATCTGGTAGAAGAGATTCCTCAGCAGCCTTGTCCAACTGTTCCAGTGTTAGTCACGCTCACGCTTTTAGGCGATTCTTCCTTTTGGCTGAGATGATTCTTCCTGTAGCATTTTAAATTTGCTTTATGATGTGAAAATACCAGATAATTGGTACCCAGTGTATGCGCAGGGTCCCATGCTTGCCTTTCTCATACTGAACGTTAAAGCTGTAAAGTATGCCCATGTTTCTTTTTCCAGCCAGCACCTTAGATACTGGAAGAGCTCAGGGAAAGTGAAAAATGAGGGTTTCCCCTCCTTCCGCACTCAGGATGGTCCATTATTACTGCACTAGATGTGAAATGATGCATTGGTTTGAACCATACTGGTTTTAATTAACTAAGATGCAGCTTTTAAATTAGGGGTTTAGAGAACTTTTCTTGAATTTATGGAAAATCCATTCAGAATTGCTACAGGACCAGACCACACAGACCACTGTAACAAGTGTCTTAATTATTTGCTGTGACCTAGTAGATGTCTCCATGATTAGTTCATCACACTGCCCGGGGGAGGCAGAATGTGAAATACTGTCTTCTGTTCACATGCTGGTAAAAAATGAGGTAAATTTCTTTTCCTGCTCATTGCTGAGTTGAACAAGCAGTGCTGAATCAATTAGCCTCCTATACTTTTTTTTTTCTTTTTCATAAAAGAAGCCAAAAAGAAAAAGGACGAGAAAGGTTTGGGTGATTTAAGCTGTGTAGAGAAGAACATTCAGAGAATACTTTTTTTTTTTTTTTTAAGTTTCATTGGTAATAGCCTTAACGACTTCTAGGGAAGTTTGCAACTATGTCTCTTCTTTTAACGTTTTTATGTAGATAAAAGGTAGCTAAGGGACTTTATAAATGACATTCGAGGAGGAGATAAAAATCAAAAAATAAGGGAAAGACAGTATGCAATGTAAGTGTCATATAGAATCAGATTTGGATGCGTTTTGTCCTGCAGTCACTCCCATTTCTCACTTGCTGGGCTTCTGTGTGGTGAAGAGGTGAGTACTGGATGCATCAGATCCTTCAGACCATCTGACAGAACCACGTTATCCCGCTTCCTTCATGTCCGCCTATGTGCTTAAAAAGTGCTCTTATGGAATCAAAGGTACAAACGTGCAAGTACGAGAAGATGCTGAAGATGACAGTAAAGGTAAA
>NW_004444323.1:205346-211217 GCF_000243295.1 Trichechus manatus latirostris
TCTTTCCTAATTTTTTATCCAATTCTTAAATACTGGTTGTTAATCATAAACTATTTTTTCCACATTGTTGCATATTTTAAAAATGACTGAAGTTATTTATTGATTATATTGCACTGAAAATTATTCAGGAGTTGAAGTATTGGGTAGAAATAAAAAATAGAAGCAATATTTCTGTGTAGTGACTCTCCCCATTTCTTATTCCCTTCAGTGCAGTTCAGGGATACAGATAGAGTATATTACATCACACCCATTGTTAATTTTATAAATAGTGAGTTTGAGAGATACAAATGATATTCATGAAACAAAGAAACAAGCACTACACTACAGAACTCATTATATGTATGATGGGTATTTAGAAAAAGAAGAAAATGATATAGTCTCTGGATCCGTTCGACAGAGATTCGTTCTTCCGTAAAGTGGAATATTGAGCTGCTTCTTGTTATAAAAATTAGACAAGGTTGGGATTAGGCTGAGGAAAAATCATATATGCCAAGTTCATATCGTGGTCTCACCACTTACCAAAATATACACTCTTGCATAAGTCAGTTAACATCTTTGAACCTCACTTTCTCATACGGCAACACAGATAAATTGCCTGGCACACAGTTAATCGTTAAGGGAAGCTTAACAAAAAGCAGTCAGTACCTTTTCTGAGTTTTTAGGGCATCTGTTGAAGGTATTAAGTAAGCTCAAAATTGTGTGTAAATTTAATACAGATATAATAAAACATATACAATATATCACTATCAATTTGTCCATGTATTGTTGATAGAATAGGTATTTACTGCATATGCAGTATGTACATGATACTGTGCTAGACCCTGATGGAAATAAATGTTGAAGATTTAAAGTATTTTTTTAATTAGCTTATGCTCTATTAGTTAAAAAAAGGTGCATACACAGCTATAATATAGGGTCAGATATATGAATTGTTTTATAAGAAATACATGACAAATTAGAATTTAGAAGAGGTAGAGAATGTGTCAGTTATTGTGTGATATTTATGTATGGCCTCATTCTATGTATTTTCTGTATATTAACTAATTTAATCCTCCCCAAAATTAATTGAAATAGGTACTTCTATATAACTGAATTATCAGTTGAGTGGTGCAGTGGTTAAGCGTTCAGCTGCTAACCAAAAGGTCGGCAGTTTGAATCTACCAGCCGCTCCTTGGAAACTCTATGGGGCAGTTCTACTCTGTCCTGTGGGGTCACTATAAGTCAGAATCCACTCGATGCCAACTTTTTTTTTTTTTTTTGGTAGAGCACAAAGGCTTTTGTTTGAGTCCATGCAGTCTGGATTCATAGAAAGAAAAATCAATCAGCAGTATTACAAGCTGCAATTTTTAAGGCAAGTGAAGACATAGAAAACATAATTAGGCTTGGCAATTAGCCCCTGGTACTTTCTTGATTGTAGTGACACACAGTTGTAGAGGTTTAAAAGAAATTGCAAAAGAATAAATGGCAAAAGTAAAATATCTTCTATTTTAAGATAAGAGGTGCTGATGAGGTCCGCACCGACATAAATGCCTGAGCGTGGGATCCAGCATGGTTGGAGGCAAGTGAAGTCGGAAGGACAAGGGCCCGAGAGAAAGAATGAAAGGGCATTCCCAAAGGAGGCTGAAGATAGTCTAGTGAAATAAAGCAGAGGGACTGAAGCAAGAAAAGGCTGTTAGGATCTGACCAAGTAAATTTAGAGCCTGTGCTTTTGATAGTTTGAATGTATCTCCTGATAGTGGGGTCAGATTTTTCCCCCATGCAATTATCTTACTAATTTGGAAAGGTATTAAAACATTGTGAAGTGTTCTGCAAAGTGTGAAGCAATATAGATATATCATAGATGTGTTAGCTAGATAGATGCTGGATAGATAGATAGATGTCTGTTTTAGTTAAATATAATTCTATAATAAGGACTGGGAACTGTAATACTGAGTGGAGATGTCAAGAAACTCTCTGGCCACCTGCCCAAAAAGTTAGCAGTGTATTTGTCAAAATAAATGCAGACCGTGATCAAAGATACAGTACGAAGGAAAAGAGGAAGGGATTATATACAGTAAGTTGGGGCGGTGTGAGCTTTATTATAAGGATGAGGAGACAGTAGTATTCAGTTGCCAAAGATTACAAGACACTAGATTAGTAGTAATAAAATAATAATAAAAAAAGTAGTAATAAAAAAGGTCATAATAATAATAAAAGTCAAAACAATATACATTGAACTCTTAAACAGTGCACCAGGCACAGTGTTAAGCTCTGAAGTCTTCCAACAAATCCATGGTTTATGTAATATTACGACGCCGTTTTACAAATGCAAGGAGATATTTTGAACTTGTCAAAATGACGAAGTGATTATTCCACCAATAACAAAGTGTTGGCAATATTTATAATTTACCGTCAAATACAGCCACATTGGAAATATGGTAGACCAAAGCAACACAGTACATTGAATAACTCGAATCCGAATGGCAGTATGCACAGTGGTGAAGGGCACAACGTTTTGAGCCAGACTACCTGGTTCTAGTTCAAATTCTGTTCCGCACTAACTGTGTGACCTTTGACAAGTTACGTATCTTCTCTATGCCTTAGATTTCCCGTTTCTAAAATCAGTAAGTAGTAGTAACTATTTGTTTATGTTGATGTAGGGTTACATAAGTCAATATGCATAAAATCCTTAGAGAACTGAATGACACATAATAAGCAATTTAAAAGTGTTAGCTATTACTGTTAGAATTTTAGAAAGTTCAGATTGGAAAAGCAGGCTTCTACACCCTTTTTTTAACGGCCCATTGTGAGTAGGAATCCTTTTTCAGATATATATTTTTAAATTTATCCAAATATTTTATGAAGGCTCTTTAAAATATGTTTCAAAGCACCTTTAGCTTCTTTCTGTTTACTTTTTTATTCTTGAGTAGCCCTTACAGAAAATAAGACAGTACTTAGTTTGAAAAGCTGCCATATCTTGAACCAAGGGCTCATACGAGCCCTTTATATCAGAAGCAAAGTAGATTTCAACAGAGAATTTAGCTCTTCCCAGCATATGCAATCACCAACCAAGGATGTTTTGATGACATTCCATCACTCCCATGTTTTTAGTGCTATTCTGTCAACATGGTGTTGATTTCTGAACATGTATTCTACACTCAAGCGAAAAAAATCTTTTCTATATTGTCTTTCAATCAGTTTAAACTTCTCAGGAGGATTATCTAAACATGTCTTTAGGGTCTAATGTTGTATTTTCTTACTTTATATGACTTGAGTTTTAACGCTGTTTTTCTCGTTGCTTCTGATAGTAAGGTAGAATTGGAAAAATCAAGACAAGTTGAGAAACATTGACAAAGGAAGTGCTTTCTTACTCCCTCTTCTAGTGCTTGCAAAAAAAAAAAAAAGCTGACTGGGAAGACACAATAATGGAAAGTGGTATACAACAAGATGGTGACGGAGATATAATAATGCTTTGATTCCCTGGCTGAGTGAATGCAATCACCTTTTAGATAGCCTAACAGAAAGGTGTCATTAATGGCAAAGTAATGGGATTGTTCTCCTTTTGACTTCTGTAGAAACTTTTAACTTTCTTTACACAAGTCGAAGGAAACGATATTTTCTCGAAGAGTCTATCATTGCAAGCCTAAGATCTTGAGTTCTGGTACAGAGAATAGAGAGGCAAATGTAAACATCAAGGGGATAATGATCAAGAAAGACTAGAAATATAAGCAACTGTCTCACTTTACCTCTTCCCTTTTTTTTCCTCCTCAGAGCCTTCTCTCCTCCCCTTCTTCCTTGGAAATGTTCATTAAAGAAAAATCTCACCTAGGTATTGATTTGATCAATTATTATCTCATCCAAACCTGCCTCCTAAGCATCTGACCCACATACAAACCTGAAATATGGACGTTAAAACACTTTAAAACTTGAGTCATATGAATAATAAAAAAAGGTTCTTTTGAAGCAAACTGCAATTTCCAGTTATTGAAATGTGTGTGAGAGGAGAGACATTTAGCTCAAGGCTTGTGCTCCTGTTCTTTGTTGTTGTTTTGTTGTTTGCCGTACTGGGAGCCTGAACCTATTCCAGACTGTGTAATTAGAAAGTAAATATTGCTTAGTTGTGTCTCCTCAGGGAAACAATCTCTTGTAAGTTAAAAGTACAAACTGGTCCCATGAAACCTAAACTACTAGTAGATTTTCCTCTTTAGCTCTCTTTTCCGTTTTCCGGAGCTGCGTTTTCCAACCTTCTCACATCTCCCAGGACACTGCCTCTCCTGACATGCTCAGCAGATGGCCTCCTTCTTCACCAAGCGTTGAGGATGTTTATGTTGGGAGAGCCGAGACATACTGTCATCAAACCAGAAAAAGCACCGGCATTTGCACGGGCATTTTCCCACTTCTTTCCTTGCCTCCCATTACTATGGAACATGCCCCTCGATTTAGGATACATCCAGAACTTGTCCAGGCTGTGGTGATCACTTTCACTAGGGACTTCTACCTATTAGTTTCTTTTTTCTCCTTCCTTGATTTTCAGGCTTTTCCTCTCTGAGCCATCTTTTACATTAGGATCTAAACTTACGTTTTTCCCATTACTGGAGGAAAGAGGCGGGCAGAAGCAAAGCAAACAGAAACACCCCTCAGCACCACAGCTATTGCCTTATCTCTTTCCTTCTAATAAACAAACGTGATGCATCCATTTCCCAATTTCCCACTTCTAAATGCCTCCGATGAATCCAGCTCCTACTGGTCTACACTAACTGCTTTTTGCAAAGGTCACCAACAACCTCTTGGTAGTTAAACCTAAAGACACGTCTTATTAGTCATGTTATTGACATAACATCACTGGACACTCCTACTTGAAACAGTCTTCTTACCTCATCTGATGTGAAGAAATGGTGGGGTGGATTTGAGGAGAGAAGAAGCTGGAAAAAAGCAGCATTGGAAAACAGAGAAGAGAGCTGAAGAGAAAACTGTCAAGTGATTCTGGTAGTTTAGGTTTCACTGTGCAAACTCCTACTTTAACTCCCCATCCCCACTGCCCCATGCCCCTCAACACACGCATGAAAACATTTAACAATGTTCTTCGTAGACTCTCTTTCATTAAAATTGTCTGCTCTTCTGGGATCTGTACAACTACTACTTCTCCACTCTCTGCAGGTGAATCTGATACAGCCTCTCATAATTTCAGTTATCAAATTTACATTGATGACTCCCAAATCATTATCTCGAATCCAAAACTCCCTCCTAAGCATCTGCCCCACATACCAACCTGAAATCTAAAAACAAATATTTTAAACTTAAAATGTCAAACATTAAATTAATAATTCCCTTCCGCATGCTATACTTGTTCTCTTTTTGTATCTCTTGTCCAAATGAAGTACAACGTTATCCTTCTGGATATTTAAGTCGGGAAGTCAATCATCATAATCGGTACCTTTATTATCTTTACTCTCAAATTTAATTGATAGCTAAGTACTAGCAATTCTACCTACTGCATCTCTCTTGAATCTATGTAGGTGTTAGTTGCCATCCAGTCCACTCTGACTCATGGAGCCCGCATGTATAACGGAACGAAAACATAGCCCAGTCCTGTCCCTTCTTCATAATCATTGACATGTTTGAATCCACTGTGTAGCTATTGTGTCAATACATTTCAATGAGAGTTTCCCTCATTTTCGCTGACCGTCTACCAAACATGATGTCTTTTTCCAGCAATTGGCCTTTCCTGATGACATATCCAAAGTAAGCGAGATAAAGTCTCCCCATCTTCACTTCTAAAGAGCATTCTGGTTATATTTCTTCTGAGACTGATTTGTTTATTCCTCTGGCAGTCCATGGTATCTAAAATATTCTTCACCAACACCACAGTTCAAATGCATCAATTTTTATTTC
>NW_004444323.1:212112-213966 GCF_000243295.1 Trichechus manatus latirostris
TAAGTCATGCTGGAGTAGCATAGATCCTAATCCTGGTCTTTTCTGAGTGGTGTCTTTTAAAAGGGAAGAACAGACAGGAAAACAGAGTCACACACAGAGCAAGAAAATAATATGTGAGCATCTATCTACAAGCTAAGTAATGCCAAGACATGCCTGGGGCTGCCAGTGTTGAAAGAGACAAGGAAGGATCTTCCTTTAGAGTCAACAGAGAGACAGCAGAGCCCTGCTGACTCCCTGAATTAGGACTTCCAGCCTCCAAACTGTAAGGATGAATTTCTGTTCTTCAAAGCCACCCACTTTGTGGTATTTTGTTATGGCAGATCTAGGACTCTAAGATAGCTACTGTGACACTTCAGGAAAGCCTAATTTTTTAAAACATTATTGATCTACAAAAAATACTTGTAGATTTCATTAACACAAGCTACAAGGAACCACCAAACAGTATGCTTCATTAAAAGCATAGACTGATATCTTTCCAGGGGTTTCGCTTAATTGGAATGCTTCACGCTTTAGGGCTCCTATTAGTTTAAGTTTCTAGGGCAGATTCTCATTGAAACAGTTCCCCTTTCTGAGATAGTCTACCTTGATTTACCTGTGTTCATATTAATTAGCATTTATATAGCAGGGATACAGAAGCAGGGAGAGAAAGGAAGAAAATTCAAGGGTAAAATTTATGATCTAGATTAGGGAAAAATATAAGGGGTAGAAAAGATATGACAAGCTTTTTTTGGTAGAGAAATATTAAATGCAGTGTCTTCGGGGAAAATGTCTGACTGTTCTGATAATTAAATAGCGTTGTGTTTGACGATATGATTCCACAGCATTCTTCATAATGCTAAATTACTTCAAGCACATCAGTTATATCTCTTCTTGTTTGTACTAGTGTTATGATCTG
The DNA here is from genome assembly GCF_000243295.1 of Trichechus manatus latirostris. NCBI lineage: Eukaryota > Metazoa > Chordata > Mammalia > Sirenia > Trichechidae > Trichechus > Trichechus manatus. The sequence goes on from NW_004444323.1 coordinate 213,008, forward strand.
CTTTGAACTTTTGAACTTTTCATTCTGACATCTCTATCTAGTTACCTAACTTTCACCTTCTTTCACTCCAGTTACTTTTGTATCTGTCTCAATATGTGTTAAAATGATTTCAATGAAAGAAGGATTATTGATTGTGTTCAGTTTTAAAAAGATGCACAGAAGCATTAGAGAGAAGTGTTCAAGTTGGATCTGTATCCCGTTCAATGGCATCTATTAGTAAAAATCTCATTTAAACATATTCTTGTAATTGGGCAAAAATGATTCCTACATTACACATTCAGTTGTGTCATAAAGTTTGAGTGCAAAAACTTGGTGCCGTCACCTAAAAAAATAAGTCCGTGAATATTATGTTAATTATTATGAGAAAATGAATACACATTTTTTAAGGAATGTGTCTGACTGAAACACTAAAGAAGTACTTTTCCTACTTACAGTACATTCTATGGTTTTACCTTGTTTCTGTGAGTATCTCCATTTTTATACTGTTATTTATTTGAGATACATTTTGACTTTGTCAGCACTCTTATTGTAATATTTTTATTTACTCTGGATGATTGAAGAGTGTGTTATCTTTTATACATATACAAATCTATATACAGATTCTAATTTTCTGTGTGATTTTCACATGGAAGAGGTTTTCCTTTTTATTTTTTCCAGATCAAATGTGTAGATTTTCTTTAAAGAATAGAGTTTTCTATTTTTTTTTCTTTTAATTTTTGCCAGGTGCAGCTTAAAATATTTGTTTCAGACGTTTGTTATCTTTGAATGTTGACAGATATTTTTCATATGTTTTTTCAGTCTTTTCATTTTTAAGATATTTTTCCTAACCAATCTCTAAATGGATATTCCTATTAACTTACATTATCTTATAAGTCAATTTATTTCATGTCGTCTTATTGTTTTGCTTCAGGTCTAACATTTTTATTACTCATGGCATTTAAGGCACAGAATATGTATGT
>NW_004444323.1:214614-219019 GCF_000243295.1 Trichechus manatus latirostris
TTTTTATTGTAAGTGTGAAATACAGTGTAAATTGCACAGCCCAGTATACAATCACTGCTTAATGAATTGCTATCGACTGGTGACATATTTTTCACAAATTTGTTCTGTTTAGTAAAAATAATTTCCAAGAATAAATATTACATATGGATGGATTCTTAGCATTTCTAATTATCTTAACCCAATTTTAATTAATTGCTTAAATATGCATTACATCGAGGCAGAATTTGTTGAAACTGCAAATATTAACAGCAAAATAGAGGAAAAAGAATTCTATTCTGCAATAAACTACCTCAGTACATGGCTAAAATCTTAACTCTTCTGAGTTAATTGGATCACTTTTTTAATAGTTGTTTCTGCATTTTTCATTTGCCTTTTATTTCTTTATTTGGTTCAGGCATATAGCCATATTTTGAACATCACATGGAATTGTTTTATATACTATCATGAGGAGAAATTTATTTTCTACTCTTCGGCTCTACTGTTTGCTCATAGTATGTTCTAAGTTATAATGTAACCTCAGCTTTCTCTGTTGTTAAATTGGCCTTGGTGTGTATTAGCACAGTATAGCCTAGATTTATATTAGCACAAACTTTAACTTATTCAGTAAACACTCAGTCCAGTCTATTAAATAAATATATTTATATGAATTATTTTAAAATATGCTTTATTATTTTCCTTGTTAAAGGACTATATTGCTTTAATCCATACTTTTATTTAACTTCTAGAAACACAAGGCTGTAGCAAAATTATGTCAACTACTATTTGAGGTGTTTAGCAAAATATGTACTTATCTTTCCTTTTTATACTTTGCATGCATGTTTTAATATCCTTAACATTAAGAAGGCTCTTTATTTGAAAAATCAAAAGAAATTTTCTTTCACTTATTAAGTTAACTCATAAAACCAAATCTTCATGTTCTTTGACTTTGGGTAACAACTGGCAGCCAGTCTGCAAGCAGATAGATGCTATATTGTAAAAGATTAATGCTCAGATTTCAGGGGATTCTGTGTTTCCGAACTTAAGTGCTTTAAAGTGAATGTGTGTTTTCCCACCTCCCAAATATGATTGACTCTCACTGCAAAATGAATAAAATAGCCTAACAAACTCAGAATTCAGATGTGGAAACTAAGCAAGGTTATTTACCAAAACCACACAATAAGTTAATATTCCAACCTGGGCTTAATTTAAGCCTTAATTTTCTTGAGTCTAATGAAGTTTTCCTTCATAGCAACACTGCTTTGCAAAGATGTTACTAGTGCTTCTGTCTTTTGGAGATATCGTGTTGGAACCTGACCCTTATTGGCCTGGAAAATTCAGGCTAGTGACCCTAGAAAACTCTCCAAAAGCCTTCGTTTATAAAGAAACAAGCCTATGGATGTGATGGAGTTCTTTCTATTGCGTTTGGTTCATTGACATTATGCGTTATGCGATGGTTAATAGATTTTTACATTTTGCATACATTTACCATAGTTGATGCTTAATAGATTTTAGGAACGAGGTAGAAAATACTAATGCTGACAAGGGGCAGATACACCCTTTAAACATGTATCTCTGGATCACCATGAAAAGTGGTCTTTTCTCATGTTGGCCCAGGTAAGAGGGATTAAGGTCAAGAGGCATAAAAGTTAGATATGTTTAGGTAAAGCACTTAGGGCTAGTTTCTAAAGAGAAAATTAATACACCAGGGAGCAGGATGAGCGCCTATTATTATTGTTGTTTGTGTGTGTGTTTAGTTTTTTCCCCAGAGTGTAGCTGTTAAAGTTATTTCAGTTGAACAAACTTGTAGAGAACAAGTTTAGCCAGAACCTGCAATATTTTTACAGCATTTAGCAAGGAGAATCAAAGTCATCACAGCTAAGGACAACCCCCAGTTTTACCACTTATCGACAGGCAAAGAGTATTCTGTATGTACTTGGTATTGTCACTCCATGTTTAGATTTTTTAAAAAAGATAATCTTAAAGATTAGGAGTAAATCGGAAAGGATTTATAAGGTCATGAGTGCATTTTCTCTGCTTAATTTTCTGTGGTTTTCCACTTATCCTTCTACTAGAATAGAATACAGTATTCTACTTTCAAAAATATACAAAGCATTACAGCAGAATAGACAATTCCATCCTAAATTCAACTAGATTTTTTGGTGTGGTTGTGGGTACGAGGTGTGTGTGTGTGTACATGTGTACATATACCAGTTTGTTATTTAACATATGTACATAAGGTGCTAGATTATTTTGCATTTTTATTTACAGGTATAGTTTAATAGTATGAATTAGATGGTATGTGAGCTGTAACATATATTAATTAGGTACATTGGTTATTAAACAGTATGTAACATTCGATATCTATAGTGGCATAGATCATTATATTGTATTTCTACCATTTATGGATATAGCATTAATTTTAAAGCAATTAACAATATCTAATTATTCACTGTGACACATTGAGAGAACAGAAAATAGATATACAAAATTAATAAGTAACAGTCGAAATTAATTTTTTGTATTTTTACCGGTATATGTCTGCTGGTGCCTAATTGGTTAATTATGTCCTAATGATTAAGTGAATCTTATTAGACATATCTTGTCATGATAAAAAGCAAAACAAAACAAAACAAGAAAACCTGTCAGATTTCTTTTATACTGTCTTCTCATTTTTAAATAGTGATGATTAATAGTAACAATAAGTGCCTTATTGATTTGTTGTAAACATAGATGAAAACATTTATAGTACTTATAATATAGTATGCAAACAATTAATAGGAAAAATGAAGGAGGATATTGACTGAGATATCTGTACACTTGTTGTTAGGTGCCGTTGAGTCGCATTTGACTCAGAACAACCCCATGTGACAGAGCAGAACTGCCCCACACGGTTTTCCAAGTTGTAATCTTTACAGGAGCAGATCACTAGGTCATTCTTCTGTAGAGCCACTAGGTGGATTCGAACTGCCAACATTTTGGTTAGCAGTTGAGCGCCTGACCATTGTGCCACCAGGGCACCTTATTATATTCTATGTAATATTTGGAGCATAAAAGAAAGGTAAGATGGCGTTATTATTTAGCCATGTAGTATCACAAAGTGTTACTAATAACAGTAACAGTATTAGAATTTCCTTCTTCAAAAATTTTCGTTCTCCTAGTATCCCTTGGAGCCCTGGTGGCCCAGTGGTTAAGAGCTCAGCTGCTAACCAAAAGATCGGCAGTTCAAATCCACCAGCTGCTCCTTGGAAACCCTATGGGGCAGTTCTTTTCTTTCCTATAGGGTTGCTATGAATCAGGATTGACTCAGCGGCAACAGAGAGTATCCTTCAGTTGTGTGGGCAACGAGACAGTTAACTTGATATCAGATCTACAAGAAGCTGAGTTGTGCTCTGATTTGAAAAAAAATGTTTGACGGAAATATATATTTTTTTATTATGTAAGAATAGCTGATTCCTTTTAATTCGAATTGTATACTGCCTTTTTGGAAACTGCTTCTTGCTGTTCCTTTTGATTCTGCATTGGCTGTCTGTCATGTTCAGTTTTTACCAACAGAGAGGAAAATGTATGAACTTTGGGGGTAACAATGAAAGTTAAGCAATTGCCTAGGCATATAAGAATATAATACTGTCAGTTTCCTATAGCATATTGTGATGGTTAATTTTATGTGTCAGCTTGGCCAGTCATTGGTCTCCAGTTAGACAAACACCAGTCTAGTGGGGGTTGTGGAGTAGTTACATCTGACTAAATCAGGCAGCCTTGGGTAGAGCAGAGTACCTTCCATAATGTAATCTAATGCGTTGATGTAGTTAGGTGCCCTCAAGTAGATTTCAACTCATACTGAACCCACGTGACAGAGTAGATATGCCCCATAGGGTTTTCTAGGCTATAATCTTTTTAGAAGCAGATAGCCAGGTCTTTTTCCTGCGAAGGTGGTGAGTGGTTGATACTGCCAAACTGTAGGTTAGCAACTGAGAGCTTAACTGTGCACCACCATGGCTTCTAACGTAATGTAATCTATCTAACGTCAAGTAATCATCTTCCATGTCGTTGTTGTTAGGTGTCATCAAGTCGGTTCCGACTCATAGCAACCCTGTGTACAACAGAACTGAACACTGCCTGGTCCTGGGCCATCCTCACAGTCATTATGCTTGAGTCCATTGGTACAGCCACTGTGTCAGTCCATCTCATTGAAGTCTTCCTCATTTTTGCTGATCCTCTGCTTTACCAAGCATGATGTCCTTCTCCAGAGACTGGTCCTGCCTGATAATATGTCCAAAGTACATGAGATGAACTCTCGCCATCCTTACTTCTAAGGAGCATTCTGGCTGTACTTCTTCCAAGATAGACTTGTTTGCTCTTCTGGCAGTCCATGGTATATTCAGTATTCTTCGCCACCACCATAATTCAGAGGCGCCAATTCTTCGGT
>NW_004444323.1:219574-220547 GCF_000243295.1 Trichechus manatus latirostris
TTTCCTGACTTTAAACCATGCAGTATCCCCTTGCTCTGTTCCAGCAACTGCCTCCTGATCTATGTACAGGTTCCTTATGAGCACAATTAAGTGTTCTGGAATTCCCATTCATCGCAATGTTACCCATAATTTGACATGATCCACGTAATCGAATGCCTTTGCATAGTCAATAAAACACAGGTAAACATGATTCTAGTATTTTCTGCTCTCAGCCAAGATCCATCTGACGTCAGCAATGATATCCTTTGTTACACGTCCTCTTCTGAATATGGATTGAACTTCTGGGAGTTACCTGATGTACTGCTGCAAGTGCTTTTAAATGATCTTCAGAAAAATTTTACTTGTGTGTGATATTAATGATACTGTTCAATAATTTCTGCATTCTATTGGATAACCTTCCTTTGGAATGGACACAAATATGGATCTCTTCCAGTCAGTTGCCCCGGAAGCTGTCTTCCAAATGTCTTGACATTGAAGAGTGAGCACCTCTAGCGCTGCATCTGTTTGTTGAAACATCTTGATTGGTATTCCATCAATTCCTGGAGGCTTGTTTTTCACCAATGTCTTCAGTGCAGCTTGGATCTCTTCCTTCAGTACCATTGGTTCTTGATCATATGATACCTCTTGGAATGGTTGAATGTCAACCAATTCTTTTTGGTACAGTGACTCTGTGTAGTCCTTCTATCTTGTTTTGATGCTTCCTTTGTTGCTCAGTATAGAACATAGAATCCTTCAGTATTGCAACTCGGGGCTTGAACTTTTTCTTCAATTCTTTCAGCTTGAGAAATGCTGAACGTGTTCTCCCCTTTTGGTTTTCTAACTCCAGGTCTTTGGCACATTTCATCGTAATACTTTACCTTTTCTTCTTGCGCTGCCCTTTGAAATCTTCTGTGCAACTCTTTCACTTCATCATTTCTTCCTTTCACTTTAGCTACTCTACGTTCAAGAGCAAGTTTCACAGTCTCTTCTGACA
>NW_004444323.1:225507-226296 GCF_000243295.1 Trichechus manatus latirostris
TGTCTGTGTCTGTCTCTGTGTCTTCATAGGATGTTCATCCCTGTGTGTCTCTCTTTCTGTTTTTTTTTTTTTTTTTCCTTCTTATAAGGACACCAGTCATATTGGATTGGGGTCCACCCTACAGCAATATGACTTGACTTGAATCAATCAAACTAGAATATTCGGGGAGCAGGATATTGCCAATGGTAATTTTTCCTAGCCCTAAGTTGCGCTCAGGGTAGCTACAAGCAACAAGACAACTCCAGAAGTAATAAATAGGCTATCTCTAAACACATGCAAGCCTGTGTTCCCAAAAGACACTTGCAAATCATAGTAATCTCAAAATGACTTTCAATTTAGTTTGAAAGAAGTCACAGATGTGTATGATTTCTCTTTGATCTATAAAACCAAAGGCTGTATAAATGAGGCAAAGTTAGAACATTTGCACAAGAAAAACATGTATTTAATGCTTCTCCTTTGTTTCAAAATCTACCAAACAAACATTGTTTATATTCGTGTAATTCTTAAAAATTATCTGTTAATCTGCAGCTTTACAAAGTCTGCTTAGATAGCACTTGAAAGATCAGGATCATCTGAGAAATTACATATATGTATCCTCAGATTCTGTAAAGTTTATCCAGAATACCAGATAGCTACATATTTTGACCACATGACTCTAACTGAGGCTCTTACTACCTATTATATAATATTTTGCCCTTAAACTTCACAGATGTTATACATAATAACAACAGCAATAATAGAATATCTTTGGTATTTATTTCTGGTAAGCACCTCCTTTCTTTTGCTTCT
>NW_004444323.1:228056-230043 GCF_000243295.1 Trichechus manatus latirostris
CACTTTCACAGGTTGTTGGGTGGTGGTTGTGACGGAAGATGGTGTAAATAGAAGATAACAGATCAAACACATAAAAAGGAGAAAGGGGAATATGGGAAGAGAGATGACTAGAAGGAAGCCTGCGGTGTTGGACTGGAATTGCAAGTATCATTGTGAACTTACGTTGTTTTTGTTGTTTTAACGTAGATATAAAAACGAATGTAGGTGCAAACATGTGCATGTAAATACTTAATTACAAAGGGAAAAAAACAATGCTAAAATGAGGGAAGTTGGCAGATATCATAATTAAATAAGTGATTAAATAGATTGCGAGCAAAGGGGCAATTGAAATTGTGGGCCAGATGATAGTATGCAGTGAGAACACCCAGCATCACTTCTGTGATATTCCTGCCCAAGACGTATAATGAGAATCACATCACATGATGCGTCAGACAAACCCAAATTGACAGACATACTGTGTAACAACTTGCCTGCCGTCTTCAGAAAGCCCACCTCATGAAAATCCAGACAAATCAACTTATTGAACACAGAAAGAGACTCAAGAAACATGGCAACTAGAAGCAATGCATGATTCTATAAAGGATATTTTTGGGGCCATTGGTGAAACTTGATGGGATCTGTGGTTTAGATGATGATGGTGATATATCAGTTGTTAATGTCCTGATTTAGATGGTTGTAGTGTGATTACGGGGAGTCCCTGGGTGGTGCAAATGGTTAAGCGCTCCATTATCAACCGGAAGGTTGGTGATTTGAACCCACAAGTAGACACCTCAGAAGAAAAGCCTGGAGATCTCCTTCAGAAAGGTCACAGCCTTAAATACCTTACGGAGCAGTTCTACTCGGTCCATATGGGTTTGACCCAATGGTGACGAGTACAGCTATTGTGATTATGTAGGGGAATATTAATATTCCAAGCAATAGGACATATGTCCACAACCATATTAACAGTTCAAACTTTTCTGAAGTTTGAGATTGTTCCAAAATAATGTAAAGGAAAAATGCTTATGAGAACGTCATTAATTATGTACTACATTCCCCATTTAGAAATACCTGACTTCCCTGCCAAATCATCCCAGAGAAACTACTTTCAGCGCTCAGGGAAACCCGTGTTTTCTCTTTGATACGTTGGTGTGTTCCTAGCCTAGACGATGAGAGCTGTATATTCCAGGCTGGAAGCAAGCACTGAGATAAACATTGTACTCATTTGCTATAACTTCTCTCATTAAGAATTCTCTGTGTAGTTTATTCCTTCACACTTTTATCTATTTGTTTGTTTATGAACTAAGAATTTCTAAATTGATCATTCTGTCTTTGTCTTTTATTTCAAACTGCCCCTGCCCTTTATATTCCTGTAAGTTAGCTACAAAGGCTGTTTACAATAAATATCTCTCTAGCTTCTCTCTCCCCAAGGGCCATGACATGATAGATAATGAACAAATAGCTGTTGTGTTAAATATAGTCCACTGTTTTTCCTTGTGGCAAAATCTCATGAACATAAGTACTTATGAAATCTGTTCAAAACATGACTTTTTAACATTAGTCAAAGGTAACTTTTTTTTTTTTTTTTTTTTGCGTAGTGTTAAACTTCATAAGATGTAAGGAATTTAGACTAGGCACCAAAATGGTGGGCCAGATGTGATGATTGTCAGTATAAAGGATAAATATGACATACACATAGAATGGACTCATATCCTCAATCCATAATTCTTTAGAGGGAAATATCCAGACGTTTGATGGTCGACAGTGAGGAACACCGTAGGTCACAGAAACAAAGAAAGCACCAAACCAAAACACCAAACCCATTTACTGTTGAGTTGCTTCCAACTCACAGCAACCCTATAGGGCAGAGTAGAACTGCCCCAAAGCGTTTCCAAGGAGTGGCTGGTGGATTCGAACTGCCGACCTTTTTGGTTAGCAGCCAAGCTCTTAACCACTGCGCCACCAGGGCTCCAAAGAAAGCACAGTTGCCTTTTAAATTGCTCTGCTG
>NW_004444323.1:230975-232602 GCF_000243295.1 Trichechus manatus latirostris
TTTTTTTTTTGGCATCATTTAAATGGATCATATCTTGACAGTTTTTTCCCTCTCTCCAGGCTCATCCTGCTCCATTGTAATGTATCTAAGTATTTTAGTGTTTTAGAGGATTGTGGCTTAATGATGCATTTACACTGCTTTAGAATGACCTTAGGCTAGGTGAATTTCTGGAGTAGCGCCAGCCAGGGATATTTATTTTGATGGCAACAAGCTTTTACTCTTTTGTTTAACTACGTGGCACACAAAGTAACTGGCTGGCTGGCTTCAAATATATTTTACTAAGAGTTAGAAACAACGTTGATTAAGAGGGAAATAACCTTTTATAATCTTGGCCCTTTTAATATAGGCAATATCTACTTCTACCTTGATGGAGTGACTTTATCCTAACTGTGAATGGCCCACGTTCAAAAAGAAGTAATTCCTAAAATAGCGCCACCCTCAGCCAAGGGCCCCACATGGGTGAGCTCTGCATTTCACAATCACACACGCAGAAATAAATGCGTTACAGACACGCTAGGCTCCTCTGTTGCTTAGGACGCCACATTGGGCACCTGCTCTCTGTTCCACAGCACTGGACTTCTCTCTTGGGATTCTCCTATTCAAGCCTCGGAAGCAATCTTTCCCACTTCTCCTACCCCTGTTCTTTCCAGCAAAAGGCCCAGATCTGAAGGCCAGGACATTATGTGGTTTGTGTGGCTGATGACTGTTGAAAACACTGCTTAGGAGTGTGGGGAGGCTTTTGAGTGGAATAAGCAAAAAAAGACAAATCAACTCGTTAAATACTTCCTTTCAAATTGCATAACTGCAACAGACGTTGGCGTAGCAAAGTATAACTATTCAGAGGTGCCAGACCAAGCATCTATTTTCTTGTTTCTCATCGCGTTGCGACTTATGACTTAAAAGGTTGTATCTTTTTGAACTACTTTGAATCCCCTTTTACTCATAATATTTTTCTCTGTCATCATTGACTCCAGCTTGAAAATTCTGCTTGGTGTTGACTTACAGCTAAGTTACTGAGAAATAAGTACTAGTGTCAGGGAGCGGCTCTTTTTTTTTCCTGATCAAGGCAACCAACATCTTGTTTTGCTGAAAAATTACTTTCCAGAAAAATGGAAACATTATAATTTCTGTTTCAGTAACTGCTGGTATGTGTTCTCAGAGTGTCTCCAGTCCACCAAGAACTCCCTTAAGATTTCATCCCTGCTGAATCCTTGGAAGCATCTTTTAAGAGACTGGCTTCCCTGTCTTACCTAAGTTAATAAGGAGAAATCTTTCCTTCGTTAGATGTCCTTGTTTATTTCAACAAGATGAACACATATGACAGTTAAAAAATGAACAAACAAAATGAAGCAAATGATCATTGGGCTGAAGAATTGAAAATGAAATTATTAAATGTAATGCTTGATAAATGAGAAAACACAAAGGAAATTAGCAAAGTAAATATGATTCAGTTCAACTCAATTGTGTTCATAACAAATTTGACTTGAACAATTAACACTTATTGTGTGTTTAGTTGAAACACCAGTCATAGAAAACAAGGAAGTTGAAATCAATGACAGTTTTCATTGTTTTTCAAAAATCACAGCTTTGGCTTAAGTGAATTACTAAAAAAACAACAACTGAGTTT
>NW_004444323.1:233816-239006 GCF_000243295.1 Trichechus manatus latirostris
AGTGCTCAGCGGCTAACCAAAAGGTCGGTTGTTTGAACTCACCAGCTGCTGTGAGGGAGAACGATGTGGCAGTCTGCTTCTGGAGAGACTACCTACAGCTGGAAACCCTATGGAGAAGTTGTAGTCTGTCCAGTGGGGTCTCTGTAAGTCAAAATCGACTCAGCAGCAATGACTCGTTTTTTTTTTAAATTATTTAACATTAACATGTCCTTAAAATGTTGACTATTTGAAATTACTGTCAATTTAACTAAAATTATTTTTACATTTTGATTATAACATGATCATTTGTGATTTTGCTAAAATAAGCGCATGAAAATAATTTTATAAAATGTGCACTTATTTATGAAGTGTGTGTTTTGTTTATTTTATTGTTCACTTAAACATCACCGTCCCATCCGCAGAATACTCTATATGTAAGATAATAATTGAATTATGTTGTCTTGGATATTTTATTAACTTTCAGAAGACAAGCTTTGCTTATATCTTTTGATTTTGTCATTATGAAGTTGCATGTGTTAAGCGAGAAGAATAGAACATACCTTACTGAAAAATATTTTAGCTTGATATATGACATGTTAATGTTTAAAAACGGTTGTATTTGGACCTTTATTTCCACTTTTGACTCAGGCTCCATAGATGTTCGGGATGGGCCTATCCTTAAAAATTTTAGTTGTTCCCACATCTCTTGTCATTATTCATACAACTTCATTTCCTAAAATGCAATTCTCAAGGATGCAATAAATTATGCAGTTTCATATTTTTCCCCTCTGTCCCTCAAGTAGACATAAGGAAGGAGTTTTGGAGCGTGATGCTTACCAATGCTTGGTGATACAGTTTGTGTTCAGTTTCAACGTTTTCTATCAAATTCAGGCTACAAAGTCTTAGGTATTGCCTGCTCAGTATCATATTTCCAATGTAACAACACTGTAGCCATGGGTTGGGAGATGACATCACAAGATTCTTCCATCCCACCCTCCTTAAACCACTCCTCCTTCTACGTAGTTAGTTCTATTAAAATGCAAGTGCAGGTGGCTGCTTCAGGGATGAATAGTAAGGACGTTTTCTATTGGTTCATTTTTTAATGTTCTTTATACCTAAATTTGCATGAAGCTCACATGCAAGCATCACAGCAGGACACAGCTTATGTGCACTAAAATGGAATATTCTGTTTGAAAGTTCACCTAAATGCCTGCCAGGAAGGAAGATCTGGGGAGAGAAGAGGGTCAGGCTTTTCTTGCATTAATCTATTGTTTTTGTGCCAAATCCAAGATTGTTCATCCATAAAAAGTTTCTTGACGTACGTTGGTAACCTTGACAATGAAACAATCTAGTGACTGGAGACAGATTCCTAAGAGGATGGGGAGCTTCTCTGCCCCCTCTTAGCGTAGTTTGGGAAGGACAACAATTTATTCACATTTGTTGGGATGCTCTGCTTTTTATAGTTTATTCACATATTCAAAATAGTTTGAATTCTGTGCTTGTTACTTCACGTGGGTAAACCTGGTGTTTACCATGGTATTAGCTACCTAGTGAGGCTGGGTTCTACCTAGGATGTGTGTGTGTGTGTGTGTGTATGTCTGTGTGTGTGTGCCACGTATGTGGTGCTGACAGAGGATGAAGATACTGTTTCTGAAAATTTACTGATAAAAACAAACAAAAACCTACATATTTTAGAAGTTCACAGAACATGCTGTAAAAGCTACTGCATGGCGGCTGGGAGAATCCTTCTTCATCCTCTGACGGCCCCCAGTAGAATCAGCGCTGACTTTCTGTTAGTGATTAAAACAGTAGTATTTAGGCAGTCAGTACTGATGCAGAAATTGTGTAGCTGGGAGAAGTGGGAATGAAAAAATCTTTCTCTAAAGTTCGACTAGAATTTAATATGGAAAACACGCAAAGTTCAAGCCACGTATAATTAAAAACCAGCTCTGCACGTGTATAAATGTCCGCCCACTGGCAGGCACGCCATTATCGAACAGTAAGACAATGAGACAATGCAATTTCAGATGTTTTAAGGGTAGGATAGCTTTATGGTCATAAATATTTGTTACTGTTAATCTCTTAAATTTTGGAAGTGGAATGTCACTCTTTCTCAGTCTAGTTTGTTTGCTGGTTACAGTGCTTGGTGTCTGTGACATCCTCAACTTGGAAGATGAAGATCAAGGCTTATCATAGTTTAAAAAGTGTTCACTTTATCCTTATCTTCACCGTTTGGGTAAATTTGCTACCATTTTGCCATTTATATCTGAGGAGTATTTCTTTCCTTGAAAAATGAGATACCCACCATTATCCCTTTTATGTTCACTGATGCAAGCAGCATCATTATCTTCTGGGGAAATCTTGGCTCTTTCGAAGCCTGCTAAATTTCTGTGGGGATGATAAAACTCGTCACACTTTGCGTTTCTTGCTCCCTTTTGAACGGTTCATTTCTGTTGTAAGCCTCGTTTTCAGACAGATGTGAGGTTTGGAAAAGCTTTAGGCTGATTAGGCTAATGTCTTGAGGCAATTCATCAATATGATGGATTATAGAAGTGGATCGGTAGATATCACCCCAAACGCTTTGAACTTGTGGGTGCAGGGTGTGGGGTTGTGACAACAGAAGATTGGAGGAAACTCTGATTACAGTTTAGGAAAAACCATTCCTTAAGAACCGCTATAACATCGAGAATTGCACTCAGGGTAATAGAAAACATATAAATAAATGGCACAGAAAGGTTGCTTTGTAAAGATAACAAGCAATTTAGGCAGAAACGGTTGCTGTGGCAGGGATTTTCTTTTGAGTTGCTTGTTCCAACTGATTGAGATCTCTACAGTCCACTGCCTTTCTTGCTCCGTTACAGACAATCAGCAAGAAATAGTGTAGCCAGCATATCTGCTGCTTTTCTTGTCTCCAACCCGGAGACGTTGATCTTCTATTCTCCATTCTCTGGAGAATGCTTGGTGACCGTCAGTATCCAAATGTTGAAATGACTTACTGATACACTTAATCAGCAGCTGGTTCAAATATTAATGCATCCATTTGTTTAGCAATAGCTACTAAGAGAAATGAGGGTACTTGGATAACCTTCCAAATAGGTGGGAAGCCGATGCCTTTTAATGGTGTTTATTTTTCTGTCCAGAATTCCTCTGTTTGATTGGGTAATTTGTGGTTAGAAGACAAAATGCGTCCTAGTCTCTCTGTTCGGAGAGAAAACCTGGCAGAGACAAGCTAGTGACTTTCAGATTAAAGGAGACTGCAGGAAGATGCTGATAGTGTATGATACTGGGTTGGATTCTGCATCAGAAGAAAAAAAGAACATGTTGTTAATGATATTTGACTTTGGACTCACATTTGATAATGTTTTTGTGGCAAGCTACAATTTAAAGTGTATGCTTGCTTTTCCATAATGTGGTGCTGTTGCTGGAAATTTGCTGCCCTGATTGGGATTTCATTTCCCAACACGCCCTTGAATGGAGATGTGGACATGAGACTGGTTCTTCCTAAAGGCGACTGGTTCTTCCTAGTGGAATGGATGCCATTCCTAGGCAGAGTTTTGAGGAAACAGATGTCCCTCCCAGGCCTCTTTTTCCCCTCAGCAGGCGGTGTAGAGAAGACTTGAAAGGGCTAAGGTATGGTATGCCACAAGATGGGAGGGGTCTGAGTCTCTGAATTATTGCAAGAAGGAAAACTACCCTTCACACAGGAACAGCTGTTTTGAAATGTTACATTAATGAGAAGAAACACTGTGGTCTATTAAGCCGCTAGCATTTGGCGTTTATTTGTGACAGCCGCTCCTGATACTCTAATTAATACAGGCAGAGTGTCACACTGTGTAATTCATCCCCAATAAATTGTGGACGCATTCATCATCCTAACTGCCCACGATAGTAACATTCTCTTACCTAATATGCAATGGACTTGGCAGCAGTGGGTTTCGGTTTTTTTTTTTTTTGGTTTTTAGACTCTGCCATTCTCTGTAGATAAGGTTTTAGTACACTTTTAGTTTTCCTTTCTTCGCTTTTCAAATCAAGAATACTCACCATAATACTTTTCACATTTGTTTTGTAATGAAAGAGATGATATTCTGAATTCTGCTTTTACTTAGTTATTTTTTGGGTATTTTCTGATATTTCCCATTATTTCAATACAACTTTATTGCTAATGATTTGTTTTCCCTAGTTTCTGTTAATGTGTGTATGTATTGATTTATTTTTGTATTAATAAATACAAATTGTGTCTTGAAACAATAATTAGTTAATAAACATAATAATTACAGGTCTTATACTGGGCCAGTAATAGGAATAATGTAATTTTTAATATAAACCTTAATCTTCAAAGTATATATATATTAAAAAAACCCAAACCCACTGCCATCAAGTCGATTCCAACTCATAGTGACCCTATAGGAGAGAGTAGAACTGCCCCGTAGAGTTTTGAAGGAGCACCTGGTGGATTCGAACTGCTGACCTTTTGTTTAGCAGACCACTATCGCTCTTAACTACTATGCCACCAGGGTTTCCAAAGTATATATAGCTTAGAAAAATATCTGTATTTAGTGCTCCCTTTGTTATTTCTTCACCTGCTGTGCTTCTGCTTCCTACTCAGGAGCCAGCTCAGACCTCATCCCCTGTAGAATCTTTCCTAATAGTGAGTGCCTCCACTGACTGTTACCAAGGCTCATAGTGCATACACTGAATCATCTGCTAATTGGCTGCAACCTTGCTGATGTTAGGGCTGTGCTTCTGATTCTTCCTGACTCTTGGTATAGTTCTTCACACATAAAAGTTCAGTAAATGACTCTTGTACTGATCTAAAATAAGGTTGTTAAAGTATAATTTCACATATTTTTTGGTTAAGAGATTGGTGGGATTTGCTTCAAAGTATATTACTTCTTTCAAGCAGTGGTAGGTACTTTCCAGTAAGCTAGCTTTTATTGCGGAAATGTTTTCATAGCTGTACAGTAAGGGTTAGAGGACTGAGTGTGGATGACTCAGAACAAGTCCATCATTTGTTCTCAAAAATTAACTCAACTGTGCCGTTAAAGATCATGGCACTGTAGTCAGAAGCACCACGCGGTCCCTCTGCAGCAAAGATCAGAAAAACTAAATCAAACAGAGTCACACATCAATCCTGAAACCCTAAGCATCAAATGAAGACATAAAGAACTCAGCCAAGCACCGAATGGAATAAGAAACTGACCGAGAACAGAG
>NW_004444323.1:243214-245031 GCF_000243295.1 Trichechus manatus latirostris
AATCCAAGTTGAGAAGGGACAATGTTGACATGTCATGGGGTTGTTAACCATTGTCATAGGGCAATATGTATACTAAGTGTTTAATGAGAAACTATTTGTTCTGCAGAACTTCATCTAAGGTACAAAAAAAAAAGAAAAGAATTATCTATGTGAGATCAAATTGACAACAGCAACTCAAAAGCTTTGATGGGAAGCCTAGGGGGCAGTGAGTTAAAGATAATGGTGATGGAATAATTTGGAAAAGGATAGTGAGAATAGCAGCACAATGGGAAGAATGTAATTGATGTCACTGAATTGTACATGTAGAAATTTTTCAAATGGTGTAACTTTGGCTATGTATATTTTCACCAACGAAAAGGTCCTCCAAGGTCAAGAAGGGAGAGTGCTGACGTGTCGTGGGGTTGTTAACCAATGTCATAAAACAATATGTGTACTGACTGTTTAGTGAGAAACTATTCATTGTATAAACCTTCATCTAAAATACAATAAAAAAAAATTAAAAGAGAAAAAGATCATGAAAGACATATTTGTACTTTAAGAGTAGCTGTTTTTCCTTGTGACTTTTGTTTCTGAGAACTCTGATATAAGATCTCTAGGAATTTTTGTGAAACTAAAGAAACAAAAAATGAGTATTCTATTCCACAGTTTTCAAATTTTCTTGTTACCCCATTGATATTATGGGAAGGCAACTGATGTTATTCTCACATAAAAGAACATTTTAAAAACAGAAACATCCACTAGAATGCCAGTTGACCTTAAGAAATCAGGATATAATCTGCACTGAATGTGAGCATAAATTGAGATGCTCAGTATAATATTAATAAAGTTTACTTACCAACAAAAGGGGACCTGGTGTGCAGTGGTTAAAGGGCTCAGCTGCTAACCAAAAGGTCAGAGGCTCAAACCCAGTCTGCTTCCATACAGATTTCAGACTTGGAACCCTATGGGGCACTTCTGCTCTGTTCTATGGGGTTGCTATGAGTAGCAATTGACTCAGTGGCAAGGGGTTTTTACTTACCAACGAAGCTTTGTTTTGAAATGCAATGACATTTTTGTTTGTCATTTAAAATTAAGATTTAGTTAAATTTCAGATAATTGTTTTAAAACCTGAAAGCTATTTTCTTATACCCATTTATGAGTTATGGCTCTAATTATTACCTAGAAAGGGAAGCACACCCGAATAGACATACACACACACACAAGATATAGAGTTGTTTACAATGCAAATATATATCCTTAGACAAATTGCTCAATATTTTTATATCATTAGAAATAACTTTTTAAATAAGATTTATCAACTGCTGGAGAATATTCCATTCTAAATGGCATACATCACACTTAAATTTCATTTTAGATAGGTTAGTTTTTTTCTCTAGGATTTCCATTTGCATCCTTTAAAATATTTTTCATTTATTTTCTCATCATGTTCATGTTTTCCTCTACCTACTTGAACATATTGAATACATAGATATATATTCTGTACCCACACACATGCACACACACACACATACACAGCAATTTCATTGTATTTGTAAATTCTTGCTTTGTTTTTGTTGATTGATTTTTCTCCTGGTTAGGGGTAATATGGAGCTCTGGTGGTGGAGTGGTTGAGTGCTTGGCTGCTAACCAAAAGGTCGGCAGTCGAACTCACCAGTGGCTCCACTGGAGAAAAGACCTCGTGATCTGCTCCTGTAAAGATTACAGCCTGGAAAACTTTATGGGACAGTTCTGCTTTGTCCTGTAGGGTTGCTGTGAGTCGGAGTCAGCTCGATGGCACCTAACAACAGTAACACTATGGGTAATATGTTCATGCTTCT
>NW_004444323.1:246315-248045 GCF_000243295.1 Trichechus manatus latirostris
AAAAGAACGGTTTCCCACATTACATACTATCTTAAAAAATTATTTTTAAAGACAAAATCCTGGAAGTGAATGTACTTGATGAATGCGAAACATATTTATGGCCAGAGTATATTCAGTGATTTGATTTTGTTTGTGTTTTGCTTTAAGTTTGCATCAATTTATACTCTACCATAAGGTCCACTTGCCTTTTATTATTCAATTATTTTTGCCAATAAAATTCTTTTAAAATGATATTGCATTGTTGTTTAAATATATTTTCAAGAAATCTGCTATGAATATTTCCTAAAGACAAAATCCATATGATTTTTAATATTTAACTGTTTAAAAGCAACCACTCCAGAAAAAAAAAAAATATGGAAGCTTAACACGAAACCAGTACAAATGGAATTGTTTTGTCAGAAGCAAAGTGGGAGATATGCCTTCCCCTTCTCTGGGTTCCCCTTTGCTGTCCGTGCAACTTCTCAGTAGATGTCTTATATTTCTGTTAAATCAATCAGTTCCTGACCTAGACTATTTCTTAGTGTCTATCAAGCCACAATTGAATTGCTTTCACCTCTTTTTCGGTCCTTGGAAATGTCCTTTAGTCACTGATCTCTGAGCCAGAGTAGAGTAAAATAGAGAGGAGAATTGATGCTGGAGAACCCGGTTCTACCAGTTAGGAGCTGACACTGGGTAAGTTAATGAATTGTTATTATTTGTTTTATGCTTCAATATTCTTCTGTATAAAACGGGATACTAACTGTAATTACCTCAAGAAGTTAGGAGATGATGTAACACATGCAAGCCCTTATAACATAGTTAATACAATACTGGTATTTTTGCTCATCTTAAAGCTATGCCTTTTTTCCCTTCTCAGTGAAAAATATATGCATGTGTGTGTGTGTATGTGTCTGTGTGTTTATCTGTATGGAGCTCTGGTGGCGCAGTGGTTAAAAGCTCAGCTGCTAACCAAAACGTCGGCAGTTCAAATTCACCAGCTGCTCCTTGGAAACTCTGTGGGGTATATATATAAAGGAAAGCTGGAGTGTCAAATTAAAAAAGTGTGTTGCAATAAAATGGAGCTTCGGTTTTAGGAACAATCTCTTGATTAAAACTGAATTTTTATTGAAATATTTATTGATATTTTGTTTTAGAAATTTTGCATTATGGGTTATTGTGAGTCAAACCAGTGTAGTAGTATTTGTGTAAAACACGCATTAGGAAGTAGCATATTCATTTAGCCAGAGGTTCTTAATACATAAGTGTCATGGACATTATTGACAGTCTGGTGAGGCCTATATATAAAGGATTACAAAACCATTATAGTAGACCACAGTTATCAAACTGTTTAAATAAATGTGTGGTTTAATAATTTATTTGCTTCTTTATTAACAGATTTTAATTAACACATTTAAAACACATTAAAATGGTGGGCCTTATTAATAACAACCATAATCTTGAAGTCATGGCAACCACAAATGGTATTTCCAAATACCTACAAAAACTGTAACGCCATATGAGAGTATTTGTTATAGCTTATTTCTGTTAGTGATAAAGCCAAGGGTATGAAAATACTACCATGGTTTTTGCCTACATTCAGAATTGAAGGAAACGATAATTTTAATTTGAGCTAGGTGAAAAGAAAGGTGTGAATTTCTTCTGTCAAGTTCATAGAGGTTAAACACCTCTGTCATGGATTCATTATGATTAAGTCTTAAACTATTAAAAGAAAGTTCAAGTTAAAGCCAGGA
>NW_004444323.1:249971-252398 GCF_000243295.1 Trichechus manatus latirostris
TTTTCTTCCAATGACCAGACACACAAATAGTGAAGAACTTTTCAAAATATTGAGTATTGATATATTAGAAAATATCAAAACTGTATTGGAATTATTGGAGAATTAAATACATACAGAATCAAAGGGCAAGTCACAAGTTAGATTTCAAAGATGAGAAATACCTGCTTCTCTTTCAGCTGTCCACTTCTGGGCACAACTTCCACTTGGCTGATTGTATCACTATTATCCACTTTTGGTTTATGAACACTTGGCTCTAATTCAAAGCAACTGTTCCCTTCTTTAGCACGTAAGTGTTGGCTGTTCCAAAGTTGTTGCCACATGAACAGCGTGTCTGTGAGTGTGTGTGTGTGTTTGTGGGAGAGGAGTATTCAATTTGTCGTTGCTCTTATTGTTAGGTGTTGTTGAGTCGGTTCCAACTCATAGCGATCCTACGTACAACAGAACGAAACACTGCCTGGTCCTGTGCCATCCTCACAATTGTATTCAAGTAGACACTGTTTAAAGACACTTGAAAACTAAAAAGTCAAATGTAAGAAATAGGAAAACTATGGAATGCAGAAAACCTGTGGCCATCGAGTCGATTCCCACTCAGAGCGACCCTATAGGACAGAGTAGAACTGCCCCATTGGGTTTCCAAGGAGCTGCTGGTAGATTCAAACCGCTTACCTTTTGGTTAGCAGCTGAGCTCTTAACCACTGCGCCACCATTTGCTATTCAAAGCATTTATCATAGGTTTAATCTGAATGTCAGCTTTCTTTGTTTATATAATGTAAAACATTTTAGCAAAGCAGCATATGTGAAGAAAGTAACAGACTAATTGTTTATACGGTAGTTTCACAAATTAAAAACAACCACATATTTTACTTTTTGGAATTATTGCCAACTATCAATTATATATAAAAAATGGGTGTGGATGTTTATGTGGATAGAGAAAATTATAAATGACCTTCTGGAACATACCATTATTTACCAAATACCCTATGAATTCCAGAGTCATGCTAAGAAAGAAGGAGGTCATTTTCCGGTACATCTCTATACGAAATCTCCACCACCCATCTGTCAGTTTGTTCTGCTGGGTGCCTTGAGTATTGCCATGGTGCTGGAAGCTATGCCATTGCTATTTCAAATACCCTTAGGGTCACCCATGGTGGAGAGGTTTCAGCAGAGGGTTCAGATTAAGACAGACTAGGAAGAAGGGCCTGCAATCTTCTTCCAGCAATTAGCCAATTAAATCCTTCTGGATCCCAACAGAATACTGCCCGATGTAGTGCTGGCAAAATGAGCTCCCTAGGTTGGAAGGCACTCAAAATACACAGTGGCCAAAACAATGGACTTGAGCATACCAACAATACTGAAGATGGCTCAGGACTGGGGAACGTTTTGTTCTGTTATACATCAGGTTGCAATGAGTTGGACCCAATTCTATAGCAACTAATAGCTACAAGAAGTCTAGAACTGTGAGAGGTTAGAAATTCTTCTTTTTCACTCCCTAATGCGTTTTGTCTCAGATATATTGTATTACTTCCTTAAGATATGTAGAATGGCAAAACTACCTCATTGACTGAAATACCAAAAAACAAGCAAACAAACAAAGAAACTCAGCACTTTCTTCCTGTTCTTTCCCCTTCTCATAGCCTCCTTTTCACTTCTGCTTATCTTCCTTTACCTTCCTCCTTGCCTTTTCTTCCTTCCTGTATTATTTCTTTTTATTCCTTTTCTTTTCTTTCTTTGTACATTCTGTCTCATTCTGCCTTTTCTTCCCTTTTTACTTTGTGTTTCTTTACTTTCCTTCCTTCTTTTTTTCTTCTTTCCTTACCTTGCCTTTTTCTTTTTTTCTCTTCCTCATCCTTCCACCTTTCCTTGTTTTTTTTTTTTTTCTCTCCCTTTATTTTTTCCATATTTTCCCTTGTCTCTTTTTCTTAAAGATCCTTCTTGTACCACCTCCTTTTTTTCTCCTTTCATTGTTTCTTTATCTCTGGAGTCCACAGTGAAGCACTGGAACAAGAGAAGCAAATCAGATAGTTTTTGCCTTTAAAGGAATGTACAGTCAAATGAAGAAGAAAATTACAAATAATGAGTATTCGATGAAAAATGTGTACTGTTTGGTGAACTTTTTGAGGGCAGAGGGCAGATCTTATTCATTTCTCTACCCCCATTATCTGGCAATGCCCAACACAGAGTAGTGCACCCTGTTGGAGCCCTACTGATCCATGTGGCGGCTGCCACATTCTCAGGAAAACTGCTCTTGGCCAAAGCTGGTGGCTTTGCCCTCTCCTTCCCCAGGCAAGGAATGACAATTGACAATGGACAAATGGTAGGCCTCCAGACTTGCTTCAGGAGCATACCAGAATCAAAGTTTAGGTGTGAAGTCATATTTTGAACATGGAAAATGCCTACACCAATTTCAGTTGTCAACATCTATGCATC
>NW_004444323.1:253432-261745 GCF_000243295.1 Trichechus manatus latirostris
ATCTTATTTCAATCCTAGCCTCTCCTTGTTTCCCAGTCTTTTATTCCAGCAAAATGTTGAGACACATTCCAGGGTGGGATATTACCTGGCAAAATGCTCACTCTAGAATGCATGTTAGAAGGGATTTTTATAGAGCAAAATCGTGGAAAAACTGTGCACAACACTGCAGGGTAAGAGAAATGGTTCAGGATGTTGTGATGATGGATTAAACACAGAGCATCTTGGCCCTAAGTCCCAGAAAAGCCATAAGGAGTGGGCTGATAAAATTCTACAGTAGGTGTAGAAACGTTTTAGTGGTGTTAAGGTTTAACGAGGGAAAGCTAGTGCTGTGCATGGGTAATCCACTGGAGAGTCCAGAAACATAGTCAACATCATCAAAAACGAGAGAAAAATTAAATGATTAATGGTGTGATTTTAGGGATAAAGAGAAAACTTCCACTTTTGTCAGGTGTATAGAAGTAAAATGACAAGCTTTGGTGAGCTGTTATTTGGGAAGTAGATGATAAGGCGATTTTGTTCATTTGGTAATCTAAGTTTACAGTAAAGTGAAAATGGCTGCTTTGTAGTTGTCACATTTAATTTGAGATGAAGCAGGGGAAACCCTAATGCATATGTTTTTGAAGGACATGGAGACATGGGAAGACACGTTTACACTTAATCATGTCAGGAATTAGTGAACTACATCTATAGCTCATCTGTTTCGGAGCTCAACTGAATGTCTTAAACTGTTCAATGAAACCACTGAAAGATACCAATGCTTAGATCGATGACATAAGAAGTGGAAAATGAGTAATACAGTCATACTTACAGCATTCCTAGTACTTTTTTCAATTACTAGAGATACTGATTTTTTTGTCTATTTTTGTTTGTTTCTTTAATAGTCAATTGTGGGTATAAGAAAGCAGCACATATATTAAGTCATGTATTAAATCTGTATCCATTATCTTCCAATTCTGCACTGCAGGAGCTTATGTGAACTTATGAACTAGAGAGACTAAACTTGCTGCCTGTTTTAAAGTATAGACAACTTCTCTGAAATAACAAAATACATTACTGTATTATCAATAATTTATTTTATTAGTATATCAGGTTAAACCTAGGAGTCACTAACAAAGGAGTTTTAAATAATCTTTCTATTGACAGTTGAACTTATTTTTGAAGTAGAGTATTTCAAAATACTGTAGTCTATCCGGTGGAGAAGAAAATGAAGAAACAAAAATTCTAAATGCTTACTGTATAAATTGTGTTTAATCCTATACAGTAATCCAATGAGATATATGTTAGGATCCACATTATTCCAGTGAGGAATCTGAAGCCTATAGAATTTTAAAATATTACTCAAGTATTCTTAGCAAGTAAAACCTTGCTTTATACACTACAGTTTGATGGCTAAAAAATACCCATGTGTTTATTTTATATCTCACAATTCTCAAAAACAAAAAAACTTACCTTCCATCTCAGTTTTCTTAAACTCAACAAATACACAGATATCATTAGAAACATATAATAAATTTTTACATATTCCAAATATCAACTAAGTTAATATTATGATATTATTAGTTACATGTATACAATGATAAAACTCAACATAAACTTCTTATGCTGCTTTTATGCAGCTACAACACCAAAAGAATGTATAAAGTTGTCATGGATTAAATTGTGTCCCCTCAAAATATCTATCAACTTAGCTGGGCCGTGACTTCCAGTATTGTGTCATTTTGTCATGGATGTCATTTTGTCATCTGATAGGATTTTCCTGTGTGTAGTAAATCCTATCTCTACATTAATGAGATGGGATTGGTGGCAGTTATGTAGACTTAATCTATAAGATTCCTCTACAGTTTAAGCCAATCTCTTTTGAAATATAAAGGAGAAAAGTGAGCAGAGAGATGGGGATCTCATACCACCAAGAAAGCAGTGCCAGGAGCAGAGTGCATCTTTTGGACCCAGGGTTCCTGCACAGAGAAGCTCCTAGATCAGGAGAAGATTGATGACAAGGACCTTCTTCGAGAGCCAGCAGAGAAGGAAAGCGTTCCCCTGGAACTGATGCCCTGAATTTGGACTTCTAGCCTACTAGATTGTGAGAGAATAAACTTCTATTTGTTGAAGCCATCCACTTGTGGTATTTCTGTTATAGCAGCACTAGATAACCAAGACAAAAGTTCATACCAGGTAAGATATCAGTAATATTCAATAAAAAATCTGTTTAATCTTAAGAACAGAACTAAAGTTTTCAGGAATAACATCTTCACTTATAATACGAAATAGATTTCCTGCTCATATATAAACTTTTAAAAATACTGACATGTAAATACTAATGTGGAGCCCTGATGGCACAGTGGTTAAGATTTCAGGCTGCTAACCAAAATGTTGGCAGTTTGAATCCACCAGCCACTCCTTGGAAACCCAATGGGGCAGTTCTACTCTGTCCTATAGGGTCAGTATGAGTCGGAATTGACTCAATGGCAGTGGGTCTGTTTGTTTTTTTTTTTAAATACTAAAGTGTGCTTTCATAATTCAGTTCTACTCAGAAACCTTAATTTTCAGAGTAGTCCTGATATCAGATGGTTTTTGTTTGACACAGATGTATCTATATGTGTCCCATTCTTCTTTTCTTATAATCTGCTAGGATTACAGGGGTACTATTAACTGCAACTGATGGTAACACAAATACAAACACAGAGACTAACACTCTGGGCTATGGGTATGTAGGTGGTTCATAATATGCTTATATTATTATTTAGATTTTAATGTAAATGAAAACTAAGTATTTTACAATTTTATCAAGAGCACATGTACTGCCACCTTTAGGTACTCAGAATTCCGAAGAACAATATTCATTCAAACATTGCTGGAATGGGCTGTTTTGGGTGATTTCCCTTTTGGTCCACTCTAGATTACAGCCTACGATCCGATACCCTATGGGGCAGTTTTACTCTGTCCTGTTGGATTTGTATGAGTCAAAATTGACTTGACGGCACACATCAGCCACAACAAAGAAGGCATAGAAACACAGTAACTCAATTATTTCATTAAATAACCCATAATAATAATTCTCACCACTAACTGAACACAGCGTGTTCTAAGCACGGTTTAAACATTACCATATTTTTTCTCAAGAAAAACATATTAAATCCATTTGCTGATAAAGATGATGAGAATCAGAGCTAATTAAACTTCCGTGCACCACATGACTAGTAACGTTTACAGCTACTATTTGAGAAAAGTCCTATATTATCATAGTTTTCATTGAGGCACATTTGTCAATCTGGCTTCAGTCGTCATTATTCTAGACTTCTTCAGTTTGAAATAATCATTATACAACCTAGAACATGACTACCAGAAAATGACTATTTTAAATAGTTTTAAATGACTATTTTAAACATTGTATTTTAAAATTCTTATGCTCATTCTTATGTTTAATATTTTTTTAATATGTAGTAGCAATTGTGAATGTCATGGTATAGTGAGCTGTGGTGTCATTATCTTCTTAACAGGTGTTGAATTTTATTTAGTCAACAGGCAAATTATTTGTGGATACTCTTTTCTGTGAGGCTTGGTTTTATTCTCTGTTCTGATGGATCTATACTGGTTTTGTGCTTTGTCTTAAGGTATGACCGTTACTACAGTATATGTTCCATTGTTCCTACAGTTTGGCCTTTCTGACATCTCCAGTAATGTCTGAGTTGCCCAGTGATGTCTCTCCAGTTGGTTGGGCCAGAATTCCAGTGTCTTTCAGAAAGGAACAACTTCTGGTAATGCTGTTTAGCTTTTAGCGTGTAGCCATAATTCTCTGTTAGGCCTCACATCGAATCTCTCAGTACAGGTTTAGTTAATCTCCCAGCCAAAGACTCAGAGGGAACTTCTCTGAAGACTGTTGGGCACCTCTCTGTTTAACTCTCTCCTTTTGAATAATGGGTCCTACAAATTCACTCATTTCTACGGGTTCAATCTTAAATCTAAGCCTCTTCAGCTCACCTGCCACTATTCTCGATCTGGGCACACTGCAATATTCCATCTTCTGGAAAGTGCCCCCAGACAGGAAGCCAGGATGAAGGCTGGGTTCATTTCCTGTGTTTTCCTTCCCGCAGTGATCACAGTGTGGCACTGCTCCTTGTTCAATGCTTGAAAATAGTGTCTACATAATCTGTCCAGTTTTAAAGTCAGTTACTGTGGGAGGGCAGGTTAAATAACAGTTACTCCGCCAGTGCTGGAAATGGAAGTCAATTAAAATAATTTAATTGACATTTGTAACCCTTCACTATTTAATATCAGTGTGCTTTCTTAATCGTACTTACTTCATTTGTATCAAATCAGTGTGTTTTCCACTTCTCAAACGCTTTTGGAACTAAGAGCACTTAACTATACTCCCCCCCACCCCCCAGCCCGAATATTCTTTCACCTCTATTTTATCCGCGAAATTTTACTCAGTTTTCAAGACTCAGCTAAAATGTCACTTCCTCTGTGAAGATGCTCCCGAGCACTCTCACCAAATCTGAAACCCCATGTCATTTATCTGTTTTACTGTGTATATCACTTACGGAAGTTAAGAAGTTTTATAGGTATTTCTGTGTAAACCTGCCTTGCAAGGTAATTCTGAGAACTTCAAGGGGATAAACGTCACATGTTATGTATAACTGGCACTCAAAATCATGTAAAACATTTCTGATGGTATTTCTTTGACACTATGCATTGGAAAATAGATTATACGTCGGATGCTATTACTAAATCACTAGCAATATTAATAGTGGCCACTGCCTGCTATGTGCGTTTAGTATGATCAGCTTTGTTAAATGCTTTGTGTTCATAATTTTATTCATTATTTCCAATGATGTTATGTGGTAGATAGTAGTTTCTCCATTCTAGAGATGAGAAAAAACTTGGTAAAGAAACTAAAAACTTGTTAACAAACACTCAGCAAGTAAATAGCAGAACCAGTATTCAACCTAGATGTCTATTGTGATTCATTAATTCTATATTATGGTGATTACGTAACAGGCAAAGGTCTATAGAGACAAATCAAAATTTTATTTGAGAGATAATTTTTGGAATGTCCTATTCCATTTTTTAGCATAGCCGTATGTGGAATGATTGAAAAAGAGGATTCGAATGAAGTTGATTCTTGTATCAACTTAGTTTTTTCTCTTTATGGAAAAATATTACCAGGCGATTGCACTGGGGTGGAACTTTACACATGCTTAGGAAAAACGAAATATCAATCTGAAGTAAATATCTGATTGATTACCATATTTTACACAAATAACACGCATCTTCTACACTTGTTTGCCAACTGCGCCATCCCCCCAAGAGGTATTCTTGTAAGCACCACTCTGTGAGTTTTTTTTTTTTTAACATTTTTTGGTAAAAAAATTTGCATACTGTGCTTACAAAAATACCTTGCAGGGGGCAGGGTGTGGTTGACAAACGCAGAAGTTGCCTGTTATTTGTGTAAAAATATGGTACTTATTAATAAAATATATTGAAACTCAAATATTCTAAATACAACTTAATATATTTATTATGTATAAAACAGTTTTTAAGAATTCAGAAAACTATATTTTAATTATCATAGATGAAAATATAAGTAAGCAGAAATTAACATTTTATTTAAGAAAGAAGATCAGTGCATTAGATCAAGGATTTATGAATGCAAATAACTTAGTTTATTGAAATCATGCTTTATTAAAAGGCCAATTGCACTTTATAAAGAATGTTGTATTCTATGTAAGAATGAAATTTCAAGTATTTTGACTTTAGTAATACTTATTTTTTCTTTAAATATTTCATTAAATTATATTTTGTCAGTGGTATATATTGAGTCAATTAACCAGATATGATAGTGTTAAAAGCCTTAAGTATATTATTGCCATTTGATTCGATTAGCCCTTATCTGAGTTTTATTCAGAACCAATAGGAGTAGGTTTTGAATTAAAATTTGTGGATTATAAGTAAAAACTTTAATGTGAGTAAAATTGTCAAAAATGCATAATTGTGAATATTGAAAATATATTTTTGACAGAACTATACAGTAATGTGTCAACTGAAAGAAGGAATATTTTACTTTAAAAACTGTAATCTCAAAGACTTTTTTACATAGGAAAGCTAGGCATCTCATCCTCCTAAAATTACCTCGTGTAAGGTAGAATTCAACGCTGACTTAAAGACAAGTAAAGCACCAGTCATTTGGAAATTAAATGAAATATCACCTCTGAAGGATTATATAGCCCTAGAGTGAAAAGTGGTGATAAATATGGAGAATTATTTTTTACTTACCTTGACTGCAGGACAACTAATCAATAAACATATCTTTTTATGATCAGTGTCAATTACCTTTTTTGGAATTTATTGTAGAACTCTGGGTTCAACTTTAAGATAAATATGGTTGTTTTTTCTTAGATTGAGAAAGAAGGGTGGTATTTTTGTAAATAAAAAAAAAAAAAGGTTTGAGAATTTCTGAAAGAAGGTAACTCCAATTCATGTATTCTTGGTAATTTTCTCCCTATTTTCTTTAAAATGACAATCTAGCCTATCTTTTCACCCTCAGACTTTTTGATCTATTTCTTGATTTGCTCTCATTACATTCTGGACAATCTGTTTCATCTTTTCGTAATTCAGTAGCAAAGAAATAAGTTAGTTGTTTTAAAGTCTCTGTAAAGGCTTTAATATATAATGAAATATTAACACTTATCCATTGTTAATTAGAAAATATTATTAAATTTACACATTTGAGCAAGTCCCCCACAGTGAAAATTCTTAGTAGGACAAATTACCTGTATTAAATAATGATACACCTGAGAAAAGAATATTCTCTTCTTTAGGAAAAAGCGCCGAAATATCTTCCAACTGTTAACGTTTGCTGCTTGCTTGTGAAAATATAAAATTTTGTAAGTACTCTTCATAATTCTTTTATAATCATATTTAACATATTGTGTCTAAAGAATACAGTTGGAATAACTGTCTATAATTACTAGGTTTATATCACTGATTTTGGACGAATAAGCACCATCATGATAAACAGAAAATATTGAAGTTGCCAAGGATTTCATTTTACTTGGATCCACAGTCAAGCCAATGGAAGCAGCAGTCAAGAAATCAAACAATGTGTTGCATTGGGCAAATCTGCTGAAAAAGACATCTTTAAAGTGTTAAAAAGCAAAGACGTCACTTTGAGGACTAAGGTGCGCCTGACTCAAGCCATGGTATTTTCAAGTGCCTCACATGCATACAAAAGCTGGACAGTGAGTAAAGAAGACCAGAGAAGAACTGATGCCTTTGAATTAATGGTGTTGGCAAAGAATATTGAATATACCACAGACTGCCAGAAGAACAAACAAATCTGTCTTGGAAGAAGCACAACCAGAATGCTCCTTAGAAGTGAAGATGGCGAGACTTCATCTCGTACATTTTGTACATGTTATCAGGAGAGACCAGACATTGGAGAAGGACATCATACTTGTTAAAGAAGAGGGTCAGCGAGAAAGAGGAAGACCCTTAACGAGATGGATTGACACAGCGGCTGCAACAATGGGTTCAAACATAGCAATGATTGTGTTTTTCTCTGTTGTACATAGGGTTGCTATGAGTTGGAACCGACTCGCTGGCACCTAACAACATCACACACTTAGATTCTCTGTAAGGTATTAGAGAAATTAATAAAGTCTTGTGTGATCTTGGCTCTGCTTGCCTCCCTAACAGCTCTTACTGCTATTCCAACTCAATATTTACTCCATTTATATAAAGATTCTTTCATTTCCCCGACAGTCTCTCACTTCAGTGTCTTCAGCTTTACTATTCATATATCATTTTTATATGCAATTTATTGTTTGATTTCTTGACTGCTACTTCCATGGGTGTTGACTGTGGATCCAAGTAAAATGAACTCCTTGACAACTTCAATCTTTTCTCCATTTATCATGAAGTTGCTTATTGGTCCAGTTGTGAGGATCTTTGTTTTCTTTATGTTGAGATGTAATCCATACTGAAGGCTGTCTTTGATCTTCATCAGGAAGTGCTTCAAGCCTCCTTCACTTTCAGCAAGCTAAGTTGATTCACCTGCATATTGCAAGTTGTTAATGATTCTTCCTCCAATCCTGATGCTTCATTCTTCTTCATATAGTCCAGTTTATCAGATTATTCAGTATACAGATTGAATAAGTATTCATATACTATTCATATACCGTCTTCTTCTCCTTGTTTATCCTTTCGATTTAATCCTAGACATCTCTCCTTTTGAGATCCTTATTCTTGACTGCACAAGTTTAGATTTAATGCCTCTCTCTGTGTTTTGTACATTTGTCAGGTACTGTACTTACT
>NW_004444323.1:263428-264344 GCF_000243295.1 Trichechus manatus latirostris
CTCCACTTTTGCAGCTGTCTGTAAATGGGAAAGCATTGGAAGGTAGTAGGAAATACTGTTGGAAATCACCTTGATTGGTGTATTGAAAATATTTCTCCACTGAATCATATTCTCTCCTAAATTTTAA
Organism: Trichechus manatus latirostris; assembly: GCF_000243295.1. NCBI lineage: Eukaryota > Metazoa > Chordata > Mammalia > Sirenia > Trichechidae > Trichechus > Trichechus manatus. Next base: position 263,556 of record NW_004444323.1, read on the forward strand.
TCTTTGGGACCAGGACTATGGAATCCTAATGCAGGATGCAGTGTCTGTTCTATTATGTATGGAAGGAAGGAAGGAAGAAACGAATGGTGCAATTAGGGCTAAAAAGGCTCCTTAGGCTAAAGTTGAGGGATGGAACTGCATGAATAACCAATAATCTTTAAACATAGTTATTAAATGTATTTCTTAAAAATACCTGTTTTTGCCTTCCTATCCACCTTCTCCCTCTTGTTTGACTCATCTTGCCCATTCTTCTTCTAGTATTAGCTTAAATATTACCAACTTCACTGATTTTTCTCCAGGTATTCTGGACATCTTACTCACAAGTCATCTATATTCTAGATCCTAATACATTTTACATTGCATTGCAATTTTAATGTATTAAATGCCTGGCCTTCCTAAGAGTTTTTGAGCTCTTTAACATAAATATCATTTATACAGCTGTCACAGCACCTCGAACTGACAAGGGAATATTTTAATATTTATGTGCTAACTAAAAAAATATATATATTCTTATTTTTGGCGTGACAAAGAATGAGAGTTGTCCAGCAATATCTACTTTATTGGTCTTCTTTAGCAGAACAACTGTTTTTTAGTTAGATATATGACCACCCAGAATAAAGATAGTATTTTTCAGTCTCTCTTATGAACAGTGTATCATGTGACTAAATCCAGGTCAATAATATCTCAATGGCCCAGATATTTCATGAATAATTCCCAGCAATGTCCTTAAGCTAGATAACATATTCTTCTCACTTTTCTTTCTTTCTGTTGGCAGGGATGTAGATATGA
>NW_004444323.1:265640-267073 GCF_000243295.1 Trichechus manatus latirostris
CCATTTTCTGACCGATCTAAAAATCTAGTAGAGAGAAGGGTGATGATCAAAGTTAAATGTGTTGTCAATAATCCAGTGTTACATCCTCCAGAGTGATGTTGTCCTATAAGTCTGAGGTGTAAACTTTAGATTATTTTCAAGTCACGACACATTGAATTCCTAGCCAGGTGTCATTTTAAGTTTATTTACATGCATCTTTTTGTTACATATATTTAAATGCATTTTTGTTTTTATGCACAGAGTGCATCCACTGTGCTAATTTAGAACGTATTGCAGAAACATTTGCTTTTCTTGCCAAATGATACAATATATGGTACACCTGACAAAGCTTACCTTGGATCATGCTTGAAATCATAGCTGAACTATGGTCTAAGCAAGGTAACTATATTTATCATTGAAATGTAATGCCTTGTGTTAATGATAAAAATATAAGGCTGATTCTTTTATCTCAAAAGTAATGTCAGTTTATATGAAATAGATATGAAAATCATTCCTAAAGAAAAATAGCATTTGAACTAAGATGATTAAGGTTCTCAGCTGGATGAATGTCTAATTAAATAAAGAAAGGGACTTCATTATTTTTTTATTTTTATCTTTTGACTCACTACATCTACAGGGATGACTGACAGCAGGCATTCAATAAATATTTGTTAATAGGTAAATGAATGAATAAGGTAATGGATGATGGCACAAATATAAGTAGAAAGATAACAGAATTAAATTCATACTGAAATCATACAGAATCCTGAGATGTATGTGTGTATGTGTGTGTGTGTCTTAGGTCATTTGGGAAATTTTCACTTGTTTTAAACTTAAAAAAAAATCGTGTTCTTTTCTTGATCACCAAAAAAAGAAAAAAAAATGCCGTATTGGATCTTGGAAAAGCCAATCTGTTAAGATAAACTCAATGAATGCATCCATTGGTGTCTACTGGGTTTTACTTGTTCAGTGTATGAAGGTTACACCAACTTGAATCCTCACTAAACTGTTTTGCTTTGCTACACTATTTGTGATATTTATATAATTTTGTTAATCAAAGAGATAAATAAAATTGCACTTCCGTATTTTAATTCAAGGTAGCTTGCTTTAAATTAGGAGAAAATTTGGAAGCAAAAGCAGCAGAGAGTGTATCTCTGTGTGTTCTTTACTCTCAGAATCCTGCCTGTTTAGGCGGCGAAGGTGTGATTTGACGAGCCCTATCTTGTGTTGGCCTGTAGGCGTGGAGCACTGGAGCACAGTAGTAGCGAGCTTGACGGCTAATCAAAAGGTCTTGGAAATCCTATGGGGCAGTTCCAGTCTGTCCAGTAGGGTTGCTATGAGTCAGCACTGACCTGACGGCAACCGGCTTTTTGGAAACACTGGTGGCTTAGTGATTAAGTGCCACGGCTGATAACGAAAAGGTCAGCAGTTCAAATCCACCAGGCGCTCCTTGG
>NW_004444323.1:268109-269574 GCF_000243295.1 Trichechus manatus latirostris
CCACTCACTGGTTTCGCTTCGCACCTCTGTGATCCATAGAGTTTTAAATGGCCTTTCTTCCTAATCTCCTTTAGTCTTTCTTAGTCTAGAAGTTCCCCTAAGACCTGTACAGCATCATAGCAACACGGAAGCCTCCATTGATGGGTGGTAGCTGCGCATGAGGTGCATGGGCGGGGAATCAAACCCTGGTCTCCTGCATGGAAGGCGAGGATTCTACCACTGAACACAGACGCCTCATTGTCTGCGTATAGCTTCCTTCTTTCACACTGGTCATTGGTTTCCTTCACCTGGCCCAAAATATGGTCAACCATAGCTTTGGCCCTGATCTTCCACAGTTTCCATCAAAAATAAATCAAGAACTGACTCTCATTTTAATCTCCTTTTTTAAAATTCTCAGGAAAAACTCATTCTAGGGAAATGTTTTCATTGGCCAGGCTTGGACTAGGTACCTGTTCCTTGTCTATCAGCTCTGGCTGAGAGATGGAGTCCTGTAAAACAATGCTAACTTCTGGTACCGCCCTGTGGAGTTGGTGCAGGAGAGATCTGCAACAGATGTTACTGTGTTCTTTCTCCTGAAGAGAAAAGACAGAAAACCCAAACAATAGGTTACTCCCACGAAAATAAACACACCATCTAACAAGAAACTAATTTTAAAAAACAGTCTCATTATAGAAAAATTATTGTACTAGATCCTCAGGAAATAAAATATTAAATATCAGACTGTAACCTCAAACAGCATGCAGACTTTTGTGATGTTGGAGTGTGGCAGGAAAATGAGCATAGTCACCAAACATCTATAGTACCAAGGACATGTTCTTTCCGTTCCCAAAAGCGGCTCTGCAGAAAGATGTTTTTCTAGCTCCCTTAAAGATAAAGAAATGAAAGCCCAAGAAACTTAAATGAACTGGCTAATGTGATATAGCTATCAAGTATGGGACTAACTCAATCTGAATTCAGACCTGGACCTGCTGTAATTCAAAGACCCAATATGCAACATGCCAAAAGGGTACAACTAGAGTATTATATGGATTCAAAGGGAGGAAAACTCACATTTGTTACAGGATACACAAGAAAGGCTTGATGGAGATGGTAGTCTTCACTATGAGCCTTTAGGGATTGGTACCATTTTTCTTGATAAAGATGATATAACAAAAACAGAAAACTCAGGGATCAGAAACTGTGGTGTATGTTTGGGCAGGAGTCCCTGGATGGTTCAACCAGTGAACGTGCTTGGCTACTAAACAAAATGTTGGCGGTTCAAGTCTATGCAGATGTGCCTCAGAAGAAAGGCCTGGTGATCTACTTCCAAAAAAATTAGTCATTGAAAACTCTATGGAGCACAGTTCTACTCTGACACATACGGGGGTCACCGTGAGTTGGAATCGACTCATGACAACTGTGTGTTTGGGCAACAGTGAATTATCCAGTTCAGCTTAAGTACTGAGGCAAATCAAGAGTGGAAAAA
>NW_004444323.1:270860-273995 GCF_000243295.1 Trichechus manatus latirostris
CAAAGTCTGAGTTCCTCTATTTTCTTAGAATGTAGCTGCCACCTCAAAATGGAGCTGCCTCTATTTCTCTGCTTTCAACATCTCAATGTGAGTGTTCATAGAGGTTACTTGTTTTAGTTGCAATGTTTCCTTCACTGTTTCTCCCAGGGTCCAGGGATTTCTTGTGGACACAGACTTCAAGGAACTTCTTTAAGGGGAACTAGAGATTATGCATCTTTTTGAGATTCAAAATACAAATAGAATTGGTATTTTTGGTCTGTCTTCTAAACAGAGAAACAGTGTTGTAATAAATGACTTTGGTAGAAAGGAGCCTACTGCAGTATATTAGGACAGCAGAAAATATTTCATCTCAAACCATAAATCAGCTAGCACGCAATGTTAAGTGAAGTTCAGAGTACATCAAGCATGAATCAGAGACTGTGACAGACCTTTACCAAAATCCTGCAGCTGCAGCAGGCAGCTCCTTCGTGATCACTCTCCCTACTTTCAGTGTTCTGGCACAGTTAAAACATGTTTTGTTTGTTCTTTTCTTTTTTACCTTCTTTCAGAGAGCAGAGGCAAAGACTCTTAGAATTATCTAGTATATTATTCAAGTGAAATAATTAGAGTAACCCACTAATTCTTAACCAAGTTTGGTTAGCTTTTAAGTGCTACGTTAAGTACTAGTGGTGATAACTTTTCGATAAAGGTAAGCGCTTAGCCCCTTTCTTCTTCTTTTTTTATAAAAAACAAAGGATAATGAATCAGGAAAAAAACTAATTAAAATGAGAATAAAATAGTGATTAAAAACCAAATTAATTCTCCATTAAGCTCTTGATGTTGGAAATGCACTAATAAAACTAGCGCAGATTAGATATTGTAAGACAAGAACAAGCAAAATGTGACTCATCTGTCTCCATTGCAACATGAAACGCTCAAATCTATTGCCTTTAACTTTTTGCTTTCATATAATACCAGTCACGTTAAACATTATTTAGTTTATATTCTACTTTATAGTCGAAGCCGTGATATACAGTGGAAACATTTTAGCTCTCAACTATTCTTTGGAGTAGGGCTATCAAGTGTAATATAGGCTAAACATATGCAATCTGTCACAGGTGTTTTTGCTTTTAGGTTATGAGTTTTAAGCCATGTCATGTTTGGGTGCCCATACTACCCATTGTCGTCGAGTCGATTCTGACTCATATCAACCCTGTGGGACATAGTAGAACTGCCCCCGTAGAGTTTCCAAAGAGCGGCTGGTGGATTTGAACTGCCGACCTTTTGGTTAGCAGGTGAGCTCTTAACCACTGTGCCACCAGGGCTCCCATGTCTGGGTAAGTAATCATATAGTTTATCATCCAAACCAAGTTATTTTCAAAAGTTAAAGAGGATACTACTTATAATTATGTTGGGTGAGTAGTCATAAACTTGGAGTATTACAGGGAAATGGGAATAGTCAACTTCTATAAACAGCCCTCCCCCCAAAAAACAACCAACCAACAAACAGTTGCCATTGAGTCGATTCTGCCTCACAGTGACTCCACGTGTGCAGAGTAGAACTGCACTTTATGGAGTTTTGAAGGCTGTGACTTTTCAGAAGCAGATTGCCAGGCTTTACTTCTTAGGTGCCTCTGGGAGGGTTTGAACTGCCAACCTTTTGGTTAGTAGTCCAGCGCTTAACCATTTGCACTACCCAGGGACCCCAGCTATTGTATAATGAGGCTTTGTTATATTTAGCTAGTTTTATTTTAACAGCTTTATTATATTCTGTTCAGTTTATGCAAGGATGCTAACAAGTATTGAACTTCAAAATCAGTCTGCAATTTCTGTACTGTCTCTTTACATGTTTCATTGGTTTCTCTACCTTCCATTATCATCAGATATCAGAATCTGGAATTGTTTGAGCATTAGAGCCTTTGTTCTAACTTAAATAGTCCTACCTTCTTGGTGTCAATGAAAAAAAAAAAAACTTAAGATATATTGTAAAAGTTTTCTTGTATTTCAAGACTCCTTAGTGAATATAAAAACAAAATGTTTTCAGGTTTATATCCTCTGCTTGCTTTTATAATTTTGTTGGTTCAAATAAGTAAAGAAACAGTTAATGGCCCATAAGAAGGATTGCAGGACAGGGAGTAATGAACAAATCTAGTATTTACTGAGAATTATTATATGCAGCCACTAGAGACCGTGAAGAAAAAGTGAGTTGTTTGCCTCAGATCACCGAGTTCTTAAGAAGTAGAACTATTATATAAACAAGGTTCTGACTCTTACATCTGTCTTTTCTACATCTGTCTACAATTTGTCTATATATGTCTTGTATAGCTACCCTAAAAAATAAAACAGGAGCTGGAATGAAAACTCCAGTTAGCATTATAGTACCCTTGAACATAACTAGACGGCTTATGAATTTATTCAACCAGCAATCAAGCACCTAGTACCCACTGGAAAACAAATTTGAATAAACTGAGCTTCCTGTTACCACAGACCTTCAAGTTGATGAGGCAAAATGGAAACTATGGACAACGTATCTATTCTAAAGGATGGTTTTAACCTCATGGTTTCCCAGAATTTAAAAAAAAAGTTTTCCCCTTTCAGTCAATACTAATGTATAATGGAACATAAACACACAAGCTATTTTAGCAATCCAGAAGATAATGACACGTTTTATCTGAAACCCCAACTTAGCATGGAAGAATATATTATTTTTGGCAATTATTTTGGTAAATATTTTGTTTATGGCAAGTGCCATTACATCCTGAAGAAACATTAATGCAGCCTTATTTCTTACCGTTTGCCATCAGGTTGACTCCAACTCATGGCAAGCCCATTTGTGCTTCATGGGGTATTTAGTGATTGATTGCAGACATAGATCTCTAGGCCTTTCTTCTGAGGAGCCTCTGGTTGGATTCAAACTGCCTAACTTTTGGTTAGCAGCAAAACATGTTGTGAAAAAAGAAAATCTCATACTCTGTTAGGAGTGAAAGAAAAGGAGTTTTATTGAGAAATAAAACAGCCCGAGCTGGGCAGTGCTAAATAAAATTACAAAGCACTCTGTCAGTCCAGTGGAGACAGGGGTCTGTATGCATAGAGAACAAAGGAAAGGTAGGGGATTAATGTTTGATTATAGATAAGATCAACTTCAGCTTGAAGTTC
>NW_004444323.1:274873-276204 GCF_000243295.1 Trichechus manatus latirostris
AATAGGTTACCTAAAGGGTAGGTGAGCCAATTAATTGGAACAGTGAGAACTATTGCATGTTCAAATTCAGACTTATGCTGAAGCAGGCACAAAAGAAAAAGACAAGACTTGAACGATGACAAAATATAGGGTGGGAAGAGATTCAGATGAAAGTAGAATTGGAAAGGGCAAAGCAGCGTTGAAAGGTCAGTCCCTACTGAACAGGTTATTTACAGGACCCGAATAAAGAGAATTGCAGGGCTAGGGTAAAAAAGAACTAATAAAAGAATGGAGAGAGCATTTTCCCAGGGAGAAAATAATACACAGATTTGTTACTTTTAAAGCAAACTGTTGACAATTGTTGAGAGTACTTTTGTCAAAAATAACAGCGTTATTACAATAGTCTGTTAAGTCCATATAAACCAGGTTGTCAATTGCCTCCTGCAGTAAGTTGAAAATTAAAGCTCTTGTGTGTATTTTTTTTTCCTATTTCAAGCAAAAATTATGGACTATCCAAAATCATTCTGCTGCTTTTACAAAGTGACTCAAATCAAGCATGTAAGAACTTCAAGATGTCTTTGTAATTGCTAACAATTGTAAACAATCTGCATCCCTTTACAGGGTCCCTCCAACATGATACTGATGCCCCTAACCCTGCAGGCCAATTGGATTGAGGTCTGTGACTTGGTATTGTTGTCTCTGAAAATGAATCAGCTCCAAAAGAGACTGAATCCAATATATGAATCTCCTTAACACCATCTCCAAGCAACTGTCCTAGACACTAATTATAAACAGAAGATTGTTTCTTATTCTGGAGCTTTTATAAAGATCATTTAAAATGAGAAATTATATATTTTAAATAATCTGAAAATATTAAGAAAAAAGGAATATAGACTAACAATGTTATTGTGGATACTGCAGAGGGTTATCCATCCCTTGGTTCCATATTGATAAAATCCCTCACTGATAAACAAGTCAAGGAATTTACAAAGTTATGGCCATACATTTTCAAACAGTTCATTTTTTTCTAGACCAGTCAGGTGAAAAATACACCAGTATAAACAATATAGTCTGCATTTGAATAGTTTTTGATTTAGGAAGTTACTTAACAAACAGCAATTACAAATAACATAAGCAAGACAGTAAGTTCTTAGTTACTTGTTTGTTTACACACTCAACTCTCTGAAATTCATTGGAAGGGAAGGCCAATGGGGACGCTAATGATCAGAGTAAGATTGCTGACCAAGTTAAGTGAAAATCTTGCCTTAAAGACTGTGCTGAATTAGGACAGATGGCAATTAGAGGGAAGAGTATTTTAGAGAGATGGATGAAGTCAAAGAAACTGGAATGAG
>NW_004444323.1:276426-277563 GCF_000243295.1 Trichechus manatus latirostris
CTAGTCTAAACACACACACACACTTAATTGAAAAGTGCATCTGAGAAAGATGAGGACTCTCGACTCTACCTCTGACTCCTTCTCTCCCAAGGCCCTTACTGGGGAGTCAGATTCTGTCTTTCCATTTCTTCCCCATCCTTCTCCTCTTAGGGCACCAATCAAATGAGAGCTATCTATCTCAGACAAAGGTATTCCATACTCTGAAGATAATGTTCTGTCAGCAGGTAAGTTGAGCTATACATACATTAAATGGATGCTTAAGGAATTAAAAAACAGATATATATATGTTTACTTTTTTTTTCTTCCTCCCCACCCCGTATAGACAACGCCTGTCTTTCCTGGCTTCCTTCTTGCTAAAAAGGCCAAAAAAGTTAACTTCTATCTCCAAGTTTATCAGCGGTCTCTTTTGTTTCAATTTCCCCTTTCCTGAGGCAAAATGCTTCCTGGGTCAAAAGTAGAGGTAGGTATCTGCAAAACAAAACGAAACAAGCGAACAAAGCAACAGTAAGGCAAAAAAAAAAAATAACATGCATTTGTTTAGTGTTATATACAATCACATAACACTAGGTCCATATGTGATCAAACGCTAGTAAATGCAAATGCTTTCTATAATTGCTTTCTTTCCTCTGGATAACAAATCCCTAACAATATACATCTGACCTTTGAGGATTACCTCCCCTGATCTCTTGTTTTACTCTCTGGATTCCATCTGTTCTTTTTTTTTCCTTGACTTTTCTTTCTCTCCTTTAAGGGAAATGTGTTGAACATCTATGTCTTTGGGTGCTTTTACTGAGCCTCAATAAATAAATATAATGTATTTTCACATATTCAAATTTTATGAATATGGACTTTTGACCACTGTTATTTATCTTTACCACTTCCTCGAGTTCTCCCATTTCAATTGTTATTTACTCTGTACTTAGCCTGAACACACACTCACATTTCATCAGACCAGGACTAATGTCTGCATGGGAGAGACTACAGTAAATTAAAGGATGTTTCAGGTGGCCAGTCTGTTGTAGAAACAGCTCTAAGGAATGGACTGTGGCATTAATCTTAAGAGTTCATTGATAATGCAATTGAAAAAGCATTAGAGAATCAGTTCGAGAATGCCTACTCTCAGAGCTTAACCCTGAA
>NW_004444323.1:278053-279216 GCF_000243295.1 Trichechus manatus latirostris
AAGAGTTTAGAAAACAAATATACAATAAAAGTAACCACACACACACATACACACAAAACAGCAAACTTCAGGTAACTATTTTGGATTGCAAACAAAGATAAATTTACTGTTCAAACAATCTGATAAAATAACCATTTGGAAACTGAAAAAAAAAAAAAAAGCCTAATTTAGTAGGTATTATTAGATACTACTGTTATTCTTGTTGTGAAACCCTGGTGGCATAGTGTTTAAGTGCTATGTCTGCTAACCAAAAGGTTGGCAGTTTGACTCCACCAGGCACTTCTTGGAAACCCTATGGGGCAGTTCTACTCTGTCCTTTAGGGTCAGTGTGAGTCGGAATCAACTCGACGGCCACGGGTTTGGTTTATTTATTTTTTTTAATTGTTCTTATTTTTGAGAAGAAGAAGCTGTAGCTAAGTGCTCAAGGTTACACAGTCTGTTTCAGACAAATTATTTGAATTGAAGATATCTATCTATCTATCTAAAATTATAGACAACAAAGAACACTTGGAGTCATTTGTGGTTTGGTTTGGTGGTAGTTAGGAAAAACTGCCAATGATAAAAGACATCCGTATTTATTTATAAATAGAGTAATTTGTCTGTGCAAGAATGTATTTATTCACTCTACAAATAAAATATGGATCTGATCACCTTTTTTTAAAACAGACTGGCCTAGCCTGGGGTCTCCTGATCAAAGATTGGGGGTGCCGACATAAATCTAAATCATTGTCTACCTATGGTTATTCATCTGACCTCTTTGAGTTCTTATCCTTGTCTCCATTTTCATGTGTTGGTATCATGAATATAATTCTTGCCCTTCACTGGGTATTCTTTATTTCTGTCACACCTTTGTTGACATGTATGTCTCACAAACCAATACATCAGAGTAGGAAAGTATTTTCCATCAAGAATTAAATCTTGATCATTATGTTTATAGATATTAAATTTGGGGACCCTTCTTTGCCTGCAAATATTCATTGGGCTAAATTCCTCATGGATATTTTCCAGTAAATTTGCTTGTTTTATTTATTGTCCAGATTCAAATTTAAGATACTTTTACTTTGTGTTGCTGGCTTTGGTATTGTTTTATTTGCTTCTGTGTAATCCTTAGGAATTTTCTGAAATGCTGATGACCTATAACATATTTGTGGATTTCAAGTTCA
>NW_004444323.1:280683-287854 GCF_000243295.1 Trichechus manatus latirostris
AAAGGTTGAGAAGTTAGAGGGTTGTGGGGTTGTTAACCAATGTCATAAAACAACATGTGTACTTCTGTTTCATGAGAAACTATTTGTTCTATAAGCCTTCACCTGAAGTACAATTAAAAAAAAAAAATTTCCTAACAATTCCAATTCATGGTAAATTACACTTGGTTAGCTGTGCTACCATTGAATGCAAATAACTTGTGAATTCAAGTTTGATGTGATAATGACAAACCAATTATTTCACCTTTTCATTTTCAAGCTGGAGTTATGTAAACTTATTATAGATAAAAGACTGGGAAAATGTGTAATTTTCCGAAATCTGGATTGATCTTAGAAAAATCAATGCATTTAATGTTATAAATCAAAAGCTGTTGTTTGTTTTTGGCATTGGTTATGTGTAGATAATCTGAGGAATTTCGTGTTTTGGGAAGAGGAGCCCAGTAAAAAATAAAATTGGAAAATACTTAAAAAAGATACAATACTTGATAAAGCAAAATCCTAGGTGGGGAGAAGAGATGTGGAATGCTAACAGACTTTAGCATCTGCAGAGAAGGTGAGGTAAGGAGACTTTACAAGTGTGGTGAAAGGTATGGAATAATCTCTTACCAGAATATGAGCACCAAGTGAACATACTATTATAGAACTGAGACAAAACATTGTATTTTTTAGTAAAACCAGTGTATATATTAGTGTCAGTATATCTAGGAGGATAAGGGATTTTGGACTCCATTTTAAGAAACACTGAGGCTGTTCTGTATGTCAGGTACTGTGCTGAATCCAGAGATTATTATGAAAATAAATAAGACACAATCCTTGTTCTAAATTACTTAATATTCTTGTGATAGAAGTGGTAAAGGCAGAGTTTTTATTGAGTTAAGTAGGGTGGGTGACATGGGCAAGCAGAAAATAAATTGAGAATGCTTATATGATCGTCAAGATTATTGGTCACAGAGTCTGAGATATTAACGAATTAAAATGAAGCTAGGAGGTGACTAAAAAGACTAAATGACATCACTGAGTAGGTTTGTGGGACGAATAAAGTGAAATAAGTTTGCAATTGGTAATTGGGATAGGAAATTTTTTTTTTCTGATGTCGACTGGATCTAGATGATTGCAGAGTTCCTGACGGGGCCGTGGATATGGGGTAATACGAACATTGTAAGGCTGGCCACCTTGGCAGAACATCTTTATGCAGCCTTTGAGATCTGGAAGAACTGGAACAGAGGTGGTTTTGGTGTGATGGGTGAAGACCCAACTTGTCCATAAATGATTAAGTAGCTAGTCTGTTAATTACCATTACAAAACTTGTTAGAAGATACCAAGAAGCTAACAGAAAAGAGACTACTGTAGCAGATTTGTGTGGAGTATTCTAGAAGGAATCTAAGAGAATGCAGATGCCATGATCCTTCCCTGTTCATTGTAAGTGACAGAAAAGTCGTAAGGGCTGCTACTTCCTCAAGGAATATCCAGCTTCAGTTAAGATAAGGAGGTAGAGAAAATAATCATCAAGCAGTTACTAATACTAAGCATATGGAGACAGTGGTGGGTCAGGGGTAGAATTCCTGCCTTCCATGTGGGAGACCTAAGTTTGATTCCTGGCAAATGCACCTCATGCACAGCCACCACCACTGTCTGTAAGTGGAATCTTGTGTGTTGCTATGTTGCTTAACAGGTTTCAGCAGAGATTCCAGACTAAGACGACTAGGAAGAAGGGCCTGAATATCACTTCTGAAAATTTGACAATGAAAACCTTACGGATCGCAATAGTTTGATCTGCAGCTGATCATGCGGATGATGCAGGACTGGGGTGTTTCGTTCCATTGTTCTTGGGATTGCCATGTACTGGGGGCCAGCTCTGTGGTAGTTAACAACAGCAGCGATATAGTAGGCATAGTGCTAGAAGCTGAGAATCCAAAGAAAAAGGAATAACTCTCTCCTCTTAAAGAATTAATAATCTAGTGAAGAGAGAGACAAGAAAACAATCAGTGGAAAACAACATCATCATTTTACTGAGGTATGTACAGAATGAAGTGGGGAGATAGAAGAAGGAACACCTGAAACGGGCTTCTCAAGGAAGACTGAGATGCTTTCACGAAAGACATATCATTAGTTTAAAAGTTGAGAGACAAGTAAAAATGTGTCGTGTAGACTATTAATTGGTGAAAAGGAGAGTATGCAATGTGGGTTAATGGGGATAAGATAATCCAAGCAGATGGAAAAGGATGCCTAAAGTCTTAGATGTGTATGAGCCTGGTGAGTGTGGGGACCTATGAGTGGTTCAGTGGGATTGAAACATAAAATTAAAAACGTGGATTGACCGTGAACCTGTTCGGGTAAGCTTACATAAGATTAAGAAGGACAAAGATTTTATACCAATACTATATGCAGTGAAAATCATTAAAAATTTTGGGTGATAAAGAGACATGTCCTGAGACTGGATTAGAGAGATCACCTTTGGCAGCAGAGGGATGGATATATTAGAAAGGAAGGACTCTTTGGAGAGCATGAGATTGTTGGATTGTTTGTTGACAAGGAATGCTGGTTGCAGAGGCTGGTGTGGAAAGGTTGGGTGAAAGTCGAAATCATTATAGTAATAGTGGAGAAGATGTTTGTGAAGAAGGCATAAATGAATTTGGGGGGCAAGAACTATGGATGACTGTCAGTGGAACTGATGCATAATATTATTCTGAAAAAGATCTTTGGTAAAATTCTTTCAAATGACATTTGTCTAGAAACTGTTTCTGGTGAGGTTGGTATATTGTGAATTGTGTGTAGTTTCTTATAATCATACAACAGGGGACATTTGAAAAGAGAATAACGTATAATGCTTTTACCCAAGATTACTTGTTTTTTTCTTTTTTTCCTGCTCACTAAGTATTTTACTCATTAACAAACAAGAAAGACAGAATTTACTTATGACTTTTTTTACTGAGTCACAAGTAAGGTTGTGACTATATTCATGTGTGGCAGATTGTCATTTGACATGGGTTTCTGTAGAGTTCTCTATAGGACTGAATGTAAGGAATTTTTTTTTTTTTTTTTTTTGTCGTTAACTAGCCTACTTTCTGAAATAGTGCAAAATTGCTTGACAGATCAATGCCCATTGCGGACTTTTTATTTTATTCTTTTTGTCAATATAATGCTTGCTGACTATGTTGCAATAAATTTCTTATGATTATGTCCCTTGTACCTTAACCTCAGTGAGAATCAATTTTTTTCTTATACGTGCTCCTATTATTATAGTACGAGTGCTACTTTAGTCATCTTTTTTTACACTAAATTTTACAAGAAAAAAAAGTTATACAAGAACAAAAATAGAGTGGCTGGGGATCATTGGCTCATATAACTTAAATTCCAGAGACAATGATAGCTTCAGGAAAGGCGTGATTCACTGGTTCAAAAGATGTCAGTAAGAGACAGGTCTCTCCGTCGCCTCTCTGCATAGTTGCATAAGAACCCCTTGTTAACAGAAAATGTTTGCAGCAGTTTTGATACTCATATCCTCACACAACCAACTGGAGAGGGATTGGTTGTGGACTCCTCTGCACTCCTCAGATAGGCTGTTTCTTGGAAGGCTTGCAAACATTTCAGCTCTCCTAGACTGTTTTTGTTGCTTTTCCTATCCTCAAGCCATGAATGAGGACTTCGCTGGGTAGGGCGGATGCTGAGTGCTGATTGGCATCACCCAATTAAGCCCTACCCAAATCTAACCATGTCTGAAAAGACTTATGCAGTGTCCATAAGGTTTTCTTAGAAGAAATACAATTGAAATGCTTCTTAGCAGTAAAGATGGAGAGACTTCATCTTACTTACTTTGGACATGTCATCAGGAAAAACCAATTGCTAGAAAAGGACATCACATTTGGTAAAGCAGAGGGTCACTGAAAACAAAGAACCCCTAAATGTAATAGATTGACCCAGTAGCCTCAACAGTGGGCTCAAACATATCAAAGATCTTGGAGGCAGTGCAGACCAGACAGTGTGTACTTCCATTATACATAACGCCACCCTGAGGCAGAGCCGACTCAAAGGAAGCTAATAAAAACAACAAATGCTGTGTGTCCTAAAGAGATTCAGCCTGTCATTTGGAAGGGCAAAATAAGGTACTAAACAAACAAACAAAATTTTTTTCTGAATAAAACTAAATACCTACCAAAAAGAGCATAAATGTCTTTGAAAATGACCACACATATTATTTTTTACCCTTTTGGCCAAGAGTCTATTTGAATGAAAATATCATAATGTTTTGTTCTCTAGGCCAAACAAATTCTGTGTTTTATTATATAGTTTTTTGCCAAAATATAAAAACGTGCAGTCTGAAGTAAAACAAATTTCTTGGTAATCCACACTTCAATCCTTGGTATTTATGCGATCCAAAGAAATGAGGAGACCCAACTTGACGGGGGTCTTTATAACTTAGAAGCTGTTAAATTTTGATCAATGTCAATAGATTCCAAAAAACCAGACCCGCTGCTATTGAGTTGATTCCAACTCATAGCAACCCTATAGGACAGATCCTACAGAACTGCCCCATAGTATTTCCAAGGAGTGTCTGGTGGATTCGAACTGCCTACCTTTGGGTTAGCAGCCTGAGCTCTTAACCACTACACTACCAGGGATTACTCAGTGAAAAAAACCCAAGAAACAATGTTAAAAAAATACATATATAGACTTTGCTTTATATCATAGGAGGCATTAATATTTTATAGTTAAAAACTAATGACACTTCTTCTGTGTGGCGAAATTATTTGAGGAGGGGAAAATATTTAAGATCATCTAGTTAATTTAAACATAAAAAGAAGGTATTTTAGCTGAGAAGCAAATTATGGTAAGCATTGTGTTAGTCTCTCATTGACCTACTTGTAGAATAATCAATTTTCCTTCTTTGGATTCATGTAATTATATTTCAGGAAACTGTATATTTATACAATTTTACATTGTACACAAATCAAAAAACTAGCCAAGAACCTGGAAGGTTATGAACTTTTGTGCAGGTAATGCTATATATCAAATCAATCTAGACTGAAGCTACAGTAAAATCATCCCATTGAATGCAATTTGTTTTTTGGAAGATTAGATTACTAAATTACTATGTATGGATGTTGCCCATCACACTGAGGAATCAGATTACTGTGATATTGCCTTATTATAATGATTTAGGGTTGACTGTCACTGCATTTGTGGTGAGAAAAAAATGAGTTATAATGAAGAAAAAAATGACAGACTTGTTACTAGTATTGAAATGATGTTGACATTTTATTGTTGTTAGGTGCTGTCAATTCTGTTCTGACTCATAGCTACCCTATGTACAACAGAACGAAACACTCCCTGGTCCTGTGCCCATCCTCACAGTCATTGCTATGTTTGAGCCCCTTGTGGCAGCCACTGTGTCAGTCCATCTCGTTGAGGGTCTTCCTCTTTTCCACTGACCCTCTACTTTACCAAGCATGATACCCTTCTCCGGGGACTGGTCTCTTCTGATAACATGTCCAAAGTATGTGAGTTGAAGTCTCACCATCCTCGCTTCTAAGGAGCATTCTGGCTACACTTCTTCTAAGCCAGATTTATTCATTCTTCTGGCGGTCCATGGTATATTCAATATTCTTCGCCAACACCATAATTCAAATACATCAATTCTTTTTGGTTCTTTTGACATATTAACTGTATGAAAAAAAAAAAAAAAGAATCCCACTTGCAATGCCAGTGATTTCTAATATGTTATCACTAAGAAAGTTTTTAGCAGAGCAGTTGTAGTGAACAGGTGTGATGTAAAAGTCAAGTCATTTTCTGTTGCTCACATACGGTATGTTTTGCAAATATTCCACCACGTTTCGCAACGTAGGAGAATAATATACTAAATGCTTTCCAATATTTTGTCAGCTAGCATATAGCACCCAACTGTTAATGCCAGTGGAAAGTCCAAGAGAAAGACTTTTATTTAAAACTAATTTCGAAAGTAAAATACGCTTGTTATTAAGAAAAAGAAAAGCAAAAATATTCTAGGGGAAAGTTAGCCTCTGTGTTCTTCCTTCTTTCCTACCCGCTCCATTCTAGGTCCCTGCCTAGAGGCTATCAGTATTAGCAGTGAGTGTATGCTTTTCCAACCTTTATCCATATCTACGTATCATAATTTCCTGGGTCTAGTGAGCCAAATGTTTTTTACAAGAGCACATATTGTTTTAATTATCGTCCCTTTAAATGTGCTATCTCTAAGGGAAAACTAGATTATTTTCTTTCCTTTTAAAAATCCTATCTTTTCTTCATAATGATAGTAATAACAATATCAATAGCATAATAATTGCAAATAACATTTATTGAGAGTTTCCTGCATGCCAAGCATTTCGTATTATTACAACTTTTAATTCTTACCAATCCTGCTGGACCCTCTGTCCCCTGAAGGTAGGGACTCTGTCTGTCTTGCTCATTGTGCAATTTCAAGAAACCCAGACAACACCTGACAAGGTTGTTTAGTGAATGAAGAAATGAAGGAATAAAGGGGGAATCATTATCTGATTTTACAGATAGAGAGATTGAGGTTTACTAATATTAAGATGGAGTCCCAGGGAGATAAAAATGGTTAACTTCCTCAGCTGCCTGGCAGTTTACTTCTGAAAAATCAGTGACTGAAAACCCTGTGGAGCCCAGTTCTGCTCTCACACCCATGGGGTCACCATGAGTTGGAATCAACCCCATGGCAACTGGTTATAAGGTTGTGATATTTCCTGCCAGACAGAGTCGAAGTTGCAGTGCTGAAACTGAAAACCAAATTTGCGTGACTTCATATACCATACTGGATGAGCTACTCAAATTTCTTGAAAATGTTAGCACTTAATTTTATAAGTAGGACATTTTTATTTACGGTAATATCCATCCAGATTTGTTGAACATTCGTATGTGGATAAGTTTATAGACACTATAGAACAGAGATGACATGTGCACTTTTTCTGACCATTCCAACAACGGTAAAGTTGGCGTTGCACCCCTTCCAGACAACCAAGTCCTGGTAATTTGACCATCTCTCTCCTATACTATGGCATGCATTGCTGTGCCTAAATATATCCTCAGAATCCTTAAGCCAGGTCTTCAGACGTTTGCTTCTAGTAGTCAAATCGCAGAGGCTCTGGATTCAACAACTGATTTTCATTTCTTGAAGAGCAGTCTAACATACAGAAGT
>NW_004444323.1:288528-289298 GCF_000243295.1 Trichechus manatus latirostris
GTACCTGACACATAGTATATGTTCAATAAATATGTGTGGATGAATGGTCAGCCAGTTGGTAGTGTATGCTAGTATGCCTTGCTCATACTGTCTGCTGGTGTGATCTCAGTTGGACTATTCCTTTTTAGAAGATCTGGCCTAGCTCAAGATGTCTAATCTTCCTTAGTCATCATGCAGGCCTCCCCAGGTTTTCCTCATTATTCTAGAGATTGCAGGCAATACTCTGTGTTCTCTTCTTGAACTGGCCGTTGGTTATACCTTTACTTGCTTTAACGTTACTGTGAAAGATAAGGGACTGCTTCTGCTTTCATTTTCTTTTTAACCTGTTGTCAACTTAACTGCTTCTCTATTTCAGAGTCTTAACTAGGATGGAGGTGGTGAGGTTTTCTCTTAGATCAGGGTTCTGTGGAGTCTTTGGAAGACTTTCAGGGCATCTGAGAGCTCCCTGGAGTATAAGGAGCAAGTTCACTGCTTCAAGAATTTATCCACTATCCATGAAAGCTAAGAATTGCAGCTGTAGGGGTATTAGCATGTATTGAATATTATAGCATGCTAGCCAGTGGCCTACCCGCTTGCCAAGGCAATTTCATTAGAGTCTGAGAACAGTTCTGTGAGATTGACAATACTATCCTCATTTCAGAGACAAAGAAACTGAACTTTGAGGCCTAGATTTAAGGAAAAGTCTATCTCTTTTCAGTGAATTATATGATAGTACTAATGGAGAATATTCATATTTCAGAAAATATTCAGTTGTTCTTCCAGAAGAGGGA
>NW_004444323.1:292708-294668 GCF_000243295.1 Trichechus manatus latirostris
CATAAACACAAAGCATAAAAGGAAAAAAAATTGGTTAAAAATAGAAATTACTAAATTTAAAAACGTTGATAATTCACAGTTAAGAAAATGAAAACATAAGCCACAGACTAAGAACAAATGTTTAAATAAAATATATCTGATAAAAGACTTGTTTCCAAAATATATAAAGAAGACTTATAAATCAACAATAGGAAGGCAAACAATTCTATGATGAAACACTATATGTTTACCCAAATAACACACACCTTCTATGTTTATTTGCCAGTCATGCCCTCCAGATGAGTGGTTACCTGGAACTGGGATTTGGGAGAGAAGATTGAGCACAGAAGTACATTAGGGACTTTCTGGGGTGCTAGAAATGATCTATATCTTAACTGTGGTGGTAGTTATATGATAATGTACAATTGCCAAAACCCATCAATTTGTACACTTAAAATCGACATAGTGACGCTCATGAAAATACCTGGAGGGAGGAGCGCGCGGTTGGCAAACAAACGTAGAAGGCACGCATTATTTGTGTAAAAATACAGTAGTCAGAAGTTTGTCACGCTCACAAAATAAGATATATGAAAGGCCTGAAGAGCTGTTTATCATCATTATTCCTTCTAAAACTACAGTGACACACTCACTAAAACTGGTATAAAGAAAAGGCTTATAATAACAAACGCTGGCGAGGAGGTTGCGAAAATGATATCCTCGTACATTGCTCACAGAAATGCGAAAGGATACAGCCACTTTGAAAAATAGTTTGGCAGGAAACATACACTTGCCATGTGATGCAGCGTTCTTTTTCATAGATATTTACCTAAGAGAGGTGACGGATACCTACAAGAAGAGGTGTGTGAATGTCCCTAGCATCATTAGTCATAAAAACTGAAAACTAGAGACACTGATATCCATCAACTAGTGAATAGATAAATAAATTGTTGTTGCATTTATACTATTGAATACTGATCATCAATAAAAAGGAATAAACCACTGATACACAAAAAATATGGATGCTCTCAAAAGCATTATCCTATGTAAAGGAAGCCAGAAGAGGGTTTTCTCTATAATTCCACTTATATGACGTTCTAGAAAAGGCAAAGTTATAGCTGCAGAATCAGATCACTGGTTACCTGGAACTGGGATTTCAGAGAGGATTGAGCACAAAACTAGATCAGGGGCTTTGTGGGGTGCTAGAAATGATCTATATCTTGCTTGTGGTGGTAGCTGTATGATAATGTACAATTGCCAAAACCCATCAATCTGTACGCTTAAAAGACTGAAAATCACTGCAGGAAAATTATATCACAGTAAACCTAGGGGGAAAGAAAAATGTATTACAAAAAAACCCTCACGATGGAAAGTAATAGGAATCCCTTGATGGTGCAAATAATAATGAGCTTGGCTGCTAACCAGAAGGTTGGAGGTTCAAATCCACCACGAGGCCTGGAGATCTACTTCCGAAAAATCAGCCATTGAAAACCCGGTGGAGCACCCACAGTTCTACTTTGACACACGTAGGGTTCCATGAGTTGGAATTGACTGGAAACTTTTGTTTTTTTTTAAAGGAGAGTAATTAAGTGGGTGCAGTACTTTTCTTTTTTCTTTCTCTAGCTGCAAAAGTGATTGGAGCAATTGGAATGACAATAGCGGGAAAGATTGAAAAAGACAAGAAAGTTGGTCATGTTTTTCCCAGATATTTAGGATTCAGACACAAAGGTGTTTCATTTTGTTTTTTAAAATATGATCTCATTTTGAAGATACGTTTTTACTTTTCACCTAATTTTTTTTTAAAGATTTTCAAATAAGAATATGATTTAGTTAAAAATACTTTAATTAACCAATTGGCAACCTGTACTTAGCCATGAAAAATATATATATATATATTCCTTCAGAATCTCATTTGTGCAAAACTTAAAATAACACTAGGCTGGATTATGGATCGGCTGTGCTATTCTTCATATATTGATTTCCA
>NW_004444323.1:295127-297011 GCF_000243295.1 Trichechus manatus latirostris
TATCAAATAAGCCATACATCTGGAAATAAAATGAGAAAACTAATAAAAGTGGAGATGTCAGGGTTCTTGCCATTTTCTAGCAGCAGGAAAATCCTTTATTTGATGTAGCACAGTCTAGTATTGTGGATATGAAAATAGATGGCACGATTTATATTACAGATTCCATTTTGGGAAGATGTAGCTCAGACACATATTTTTTCCCTAAAATTCACTATTTAGAAATTAGCACATCAGTCTGTATTCATGTAGTTAAATTATATATTTATGTATGATATACACACAAAAAGGAAAAGCCAGATTCTGGTCATTTAAATTTGAGACCTCTGTTATTCAAATGATATTTGCTAATATTTGGACCTCTGTATATTGATAAAACCGATAGAAAACCTATTACAAATAAATATATACAGAGCACAGTGAGTTTCTCTTTTATATGGCCCTCCTGACATTGGATTTATAATTCTGCCAAAATGGTTGGCTAGACCACAGTCTTGCAAAGGAATTGGTTAGTCTACTATGCAAATAAGTGCATAAATCCACCCAAATGGATTAAGTGACCTTGCGGGAATTATAGATTACTATCAACTCAGTGGCAACAGGTTTTTTTTTTTTTTTATTAATACACATTACGTGATTTTGGTCTACTGAGGGGATTGGTCAGTTCGTGGTCTTGGAGGGAGGACCGTAAAATTGACAAGGAATAGGCTTACATAAAGGCCAATCCCACGAAGGTTGAGGGGGAACTCACTACCATCCAGAAGAGCCTGGAGCAGAGTGTCTCCTTTGGACCTGGGGTCACTGCCCTGAGAACTTTCCAGACCCAGAAGAGAGAGCTGTAACACTGAAGATGGGAGAGATAGCACAAGGCTGTGTGAGACAGTGCAGCAGTAAGAGTGACAGAGAAATGGGGGCAGCAATATGAGTGGTGAGAATCACGAAACTGGCAGACAGCTGCGGCAGGCTTGCCAGCCCACTGAGTGAGAGAGTTGAATGCCTTCGGGCAGGAGGCTTGCCTGCAGAGCAGGATGCCTCTAGGCACTTACTGGTGGAACTAAAAAGCTGTAACACTTGCCTGGCAGCAGGCACTGCCAAATGAAGGGCCTACTGGTGGGAACAGCCAAGAAGAAGCTGAGAGCTATTTTGGTTAAAAGCTGTCCTAATTGATGAACTGTATCCTGTCTCCTGAGTTGTATCCTGTTATTTTCAAGTTGATCCTGATCCCTGGTTGCAGGGGCAGATTATCCAGTAGACAAGGTAAGCACAAGAGCTTACCTTGCTTACCTGATAATCTGTAGTGAACAATTTCACATTTTTTTCATCACATCAAAGATTCTGCTTCTAGTTATGGCTGGCATGTCTCTCCCAACCACACAGCACCTTCCTACAGTATCAAAAACTGTTTTCAAATTTACAATCCCCGACAAAGACAGATTACCTAGTACACAAGGTAAGCAAGGGCTTGCTTGTGCTTACTTACCAATCTGTCATGAAAAATTTCACATGAGTTGAAACAAGTGACAGAAATTGGGACAGCATGTCACAGAAACCCATGTGAAGTTGCTCATGACAGATTAGTAAGTAAGCACAAGTAAGCCCTTGTTTCCCTTGCTTGTTGGGTAATCTGCTCCTGCCTAATTATAGCCTGTTACCTCTCTAATAAACCACACAATTGTTGAGTATGATCTGTGAGTTCTGTGTGGCCATTGCAATGAATTATCGAACCCAGCTGAGAAGTAGACAGTGCTGGAGGGTGGGGGGGATGGCTGGTGTCAGAAATGGTGAAAAATTTGGAGAGTGGAGGTATGTCTGACCTCCACCTCATAGAATTCAGCTTTGTGCTGATCTTAATTCTTATCCCCCTGGAGCTAAAGAATATATATATAT
>NW_004444323.1:298221-301925 GCF_000243295.1 Trichechus manatus latirostris
AACTGAGGCACTATTGTAACACGATGCTTAACTGCTTTAGGACTGGCGATTAAGGTTTAAAGCTGGGCCCAAGAGAACCACAAAGACTTGGAGAACTAGAGATCACAAAGGGCCAACTAAAATGTGGCAGAACTGGACCTTCTTAAACCAGCCAATACCCACCGTTTCCCAGAGTTTATTTAGGAAAACTTTGAAGGAGATGTACGGCCTGAAATCCTTAGGGCAAGAGACTATGAGATACAGGAATGGGGAACCCAAGAACTAAGGGAGCTATGTGTTGGAGACCCCACCAAGGCCCTCTGAGAATGCTCATGTACTTATCCAGAGCCAGCAATGCATGTCTGCCCCAAGAGGGCATCTGCACCCAGAGAAGCTGGCAGAGAAACTATAGAAACCAGCAAAGAGAGGACTACAACACTGAGCGAAGTTAATTAAAGAAACTTCTTTTCCCCCCTCTACCTCTCCACCCGTCCTCATACAATCTAAGGAATTATTCTTTGAAACTGGAGGAGGCCAGTAGGCATCTCAGGATCCAGACATGTGCAGTCCTTCTCTATTGTTTTAGGTGCTAGAGTGGGAGGAGGACAGAATAAGTCGACCACTTCAGATCCCTGGGGAGTCCCTGCATGGTGTAAATAACTAAAAGATTGGAGGTTCCATCCCATCCAGAAGTGCCTTGGAGGAATGGCCTGGTGATCTGCTTCTGAAAAATCAGCCATTAAAGACCCTATGGAGCACAGTTCTACTATAACACACATGGGGTCTTCTTCAGGAGTTGGTATCGACTTCATGGGAACTCGTTGGAGATCCCTGAAGCTATGAGCCTGACCAAAAATGGTGGAGAGACACTTAAAATTAGAATTACTTTTGGAATTCTAAACAAAATATTTATATTTCAAAGGGGTTTACAAGTATAGGGAATTCATCTAAGATATTACTCAAGATATCTACTACCTAGCAAAGAAGAGAGATTTGTTACAGCAATATTAGGAATTATATTTGGGAAGGGAAAAATAAGCATGAATATTGTCCCAAACTCGATAGTCTTCAACAAACTAATTACTCTAGGAAAGAAGAACCCAGATGAATGGCAGGATATTGCAATAAAGAGCACAAAACTAAAACATGCTTACAAACTCATTGTTGCTGTTTTTGTTGGTTGTCATCTAGTCAATTCTTACTCATGGTGACCCTGTGTGTGTGGAGAAGAACTGCTCCATAGGATTTTAAGGCTATGACCTTTCCTAAGCATGTTGCCAGGCCGGTCTTCCAAGGCACCTCTGGGTGGGTTAGAACCATCAATGTTTTGGCTACTAGTTGAGCACTTAAGAATTTGTGCCACCCAGAGACTCCTAGCTGTGATAAATCTTTAAGATTATATTGCTGTAGAATATTTAGAGAAATGAGTCGGAAAGTGGCCCATTTTATTTAAGATGGAAGGTATGGGATGAGCTTCAGGGGGCAGGGTTATAGGTAGCAAGAAATAAGTAACTCAAGCCAGCAATTTCTTGACTGGAGACCTAGTTTCCATGGCCAAAGAAGTTAGTTAAGCTTTAAGAGGGATGAGTTATATAAGGTAACACATATAGAGGACGAGAAGTAAAGAGATAAAAGAACACTTCCTTAATCAGAAGACAAAGACAAAATAGATGTGGGGAGGCACATTATCATCACAGAAAGCATGAAGTGGAGAATATTAAGAATTCAGGTGTCGATAGATTCGGAAATGCAGTAGACGTCAACAAGAAGGATGAATGCTGGCTTTCATCATCTTCAAGAGCAGATTCATTATATGAATGAGACTAGAGGAAGCGTTGATGATTTGATGACTGGTGAGAACATGCAGTAACCTGATTAAGGAGGATGAGTCTGAAAGCAAGGAAAATCAAGTGGTGTTTTGAAGGGACATTAGAATGTGTACAGATGATGTGTGGAGACAGAGACAGATGAAAGAGACATGCTAGCAATTGCAGTTATATCAAGTGAGTTAAGAAGTTATCAAGGAATTATATCAAGTGAGACAAGTTATCAAGGAATGAAGGTAGGCAGGCTGGTTATTGACAAAGGTCAAGTGGTAGCTTATAGAATATGAACTTTTAGTCTTCAGCATCTATTCTGTGACAGGACCTTTATTCAGTAGTACTGCAGAATGAATGACATGCATAGATGGTGTGGCTAGTATATATGGAGACACTGGTTGCATTATGTTAGAAGACAAAGGGTAAAGGACACTCAAAATATAGCTATACCATAGTTTTGAAATAATTGCTTCTGGAGCCTATAATCAACATAATTACTGTTTTTGTTCTGAATTATCTTTTTTTGCGGAGTATATAGGAAGAAAGAGTATTTAAGAAGGGAAGATGAACTATATGATGTCATTCTGCATGATAATCATTAAAGATGCCCAGGCAATCAAAGGTGAACAGAGTCTAATATGATCAAATGGAAGCTCACATTCTAACTGAAGTGTGAAATAGTAAAACTTAAGGAGACTGATGTCTCCTGAAGGGTGAGAGGTGAAGAGTAAGGACCAAAATTTTGCCAAAAGTCAAGTATCACTTTGTACAGTGATAATGGCAATGGTTATATTTTTACTGATTTACAAGAAGTAGAAATTATGCATTGAAACTACTGATCTTCTTTGAATCATAGGTGGTCCAATGTTAGAAAAGATAGAAAGTTGGACATAGGGTCTTAGGATAAAATATTCTATATATTTTATGCTGTCTTTCACCTTGAAATGTGAGCTGTGAAAGATCATTTTTCTTCTATTTTCATGACTTCATTCAATCTGGAAATTAATCATAATGACCTTAGCTGCTGTGCTGTTGCACATGATGTTATAAGACACAGTGAATAAATTATCAGTAAGCATTTTGCACACCCCAAAGGCCTCATGTAACTGAGAACAGAAGTAAAGTCCAGGAATAGAGAACTTTCCAATAATATTTTATAAAGATTTGATTTTAAGGTTTGCATTAGACCTTTTGAAATGGGAAATAGTGAGAAAGAAAATTATTAGAAACAAATCTCTTTCAAAAAGTCTTAACATGTTATAACATTATATTAAAGTATTTTTCTATTTGTTAAAAACTATAATGAGTTTTTGTTTGCATTATAAGCCAAGTCATTATCTTCTAACTATTCAGTACTGAAACAAATTACTGTTTGTTGTACATTAAAACAATAGTTGAAGTGTCAGAGGTAGAATTTGACTATTTTGCCTACTCGGCTAGCTATGATTTTAAAATATTGGCAATGGCTTTGAGTGTTAGAATATTGAAAATAAATACAGTAAATTTTTCATATATCAATAGAACACCAAGAAATATGAACACATGAATAATGTCTTCTGAAAATTTTATTATAAATTAATAGTTCTTTCCCCTTTAAAATAACATATTTCGTTCCTACAAATAATAATTAATTGTGTCTTTTTTTTTTTTTAACTGATCCACTCCAACTGAAACAAAATTTAAAAAACCCGTTTCTGTCGAGTTGATTCCAACTCATAGCGACACTGTAGGACAGAGTAGAACTGCTCGATAGGGTTTCCAAGGAGTGGCTGGTGAATTTGAACTGCGGACTTTTTGGTTAGCAGAGCCATAACATGCCATAGCTCTTAAACACTGCACCACCAGGCCCCTAAACAGAATAAAGATGCCTCATTTTTGATTCAACTATTTCTTCCCCTTCTCTTC
>NW_004444323.1:303026-304363 GCF_000243295.1 Trichechus manatus latirostris
ATTAATGGTTAGGCCAGATAGACACAGCACGAATACCAGGAGGATAATCTTTTAAATGTGGATTATTATTATTTCCACCGTTCAATAAGTGGATGTGTCTTATTGATACGACAATGGGCTATAAAGCAAAAATATGTTAATAAAGTTGCCACCCACAATCAGCCTCCCCCTTTCAATTCTGAATTTACTGACTGATAATTTTGAGTTGTCCAAAGGAAACTATTTGTAATATAATTCTATATTGTTTTCTAAAAATCAAAATAAATTGTGAAAACTTTACATGGTATGCAAAGAATGAGAGAAAAATTTAAACTATATCAAAAGCAGTAGATGAACTTTTCACAACATATTAGCTGTGACAATCACTGGAGTAACATTACCACTGAAGATCTTTTCTCAGAGTAATGAAAATTCTATATTTCCAGTGTATATGATTTGACTAACGTGCAAATGATGTTTTAAAAAGTATGGATTTAGTGTATTAAAAAAACTAATGATGTGACCTATCCCCTTCATCAACAATTTCTTTTCAGCATGATATTCAGCAATTAAATTGCTGAATAAAGGCATAAGGATACATATTAATTAAAACCCTTAAAATGATTAAAACAGTTAAAAGTTTATTTCTCTTGCTATTTTTATAAAGCATTTTTAAACTGTGTAGAAGGAAAAGAAAATAATAAAAAGAACAACTAAAAATAAAACACCAGCGATACCATTAAAACACCGTAGACCAGAAGACTGTACAGTTATTGCACATATGACATACGTAAATAGAAGTAGATAGTAAAAGTATCACTTACTGTGGCTACTGAAGGATGATTATTGTACAAGAAAACTCCCTTGAGTTTTTTTCTATATTTCATATGAAATGTCTACCTCTGAGGGGGAAAAAAATAACCATATTCTACCTATGAGGTGGCATCACCAGTGTTAAAAAAAAGTTGTGTGATATATTTACAACAACAATGAAAAGAAAGAAAGGAAAAGAAAAAAAAAAGAGTAGCTGCTGAGGTTCTAACGTACAACCAAAAACCTCATGGGATTTCGTTCCTTGGATTGGAGTTTTAAGTTCATAGTTTCATGGGACATCCCAATTAATTGGCCTGATAATGTGTTTAGTGCTTCTGCTGTACCTTCTAGTTTATTGCTTAGTGCCTGAGGTCTTAAAAACTTGCAAGCAGCCATTCAAGATACAAAAATTGGTTTCTACTCACCTGGAGCAACGGAGGAAGAAAGAGAGTCAGGAATAGGAGGAGGAGATGGAATGTGTGGCTGATTGCCACCATGAACAACTATCAGCTACCATTGCTAAACATTTTGATCAAAGATTCTAT
>NW_004444323.1:305420-306551 GCF_000243295.1 Trichechus manatus latirostris
TGTATGGATTGAATTATGTCCCCCTCAAAATATGTGTTGTAAATCCTAACCTCTGTGCCTGTGGTTATAATCTCATTTAAGAATAGGTTGCCTTGGTTATGTAAATGGCGCAGGATTAGTGTAGAGGGTATTCTGAGTTGATCTCTTTTGAGATATAAAAAGAGATTATACCAGAGAGCAGAGAGAGAGAGAGATGGGGTAAGATAGCTGCCAAGACACGTGGAGATTTCCAAGGAACCAGGAAGCTGAAGCTAAGAGACAAGCACTTTCTTCCAGAGCCGGGAGAGAGAGAGACAGAGAGACAGAGAGACAGAGACAGACAGAGAGAGAGAGACAGAGAGAGACAGAGAGAGACAGAGAGAGACAGAGAGAGAGAGAGAGAGAGAGAGAGAGAGAAAGCTTTGCCCTAGAGCCAGCGCTCTAAATTCTAGCCCTGTAAATTGTGAGAAAATAAATTTCTGTTTGTTAAAGCCATCCATTTGTGGTATTTCTGTTATAGCAGCACTAGATAACTGAGACAAGTTTTTATCTTACTATGCTTTGTACTACTGATTCCTTTTAATAAAGGCCCAGAACTTAAGCCCACATCTACCTTGTGAAAAAGTCAGTCTACTCATATGTATTTTTATTTCCAAATACTTGAATATTAATGTTACTTGAACATTAGTTAAGAGGAAAATCATTTTTATTTTTATTTTCAAGTGCAGGAAAAAATGATGTGTTGTGGAGTCACAATTCAGTTTCTCATTTTCTTGTTGGAAAGCACTTTGTTATTGACCCAGGGTCTCCCACATGCTGCCTTTAAACACCAGGCCCTTCAGATCTCCAAACAAGGCTCAGCCAAAGCTTGGATGAAGGTGTGCAAGAACGTCTCTTTTCTACACCACATACCACCCAGGGAGAGTTTGGGGATGTCCACCCTGGTACCAACCAGGAAGACGGATGATTAACATAGGAGATGAGAGAAATTAGAACAAAGAAATTTCTATCTTCCTTCTGCATATCTCCATGACCTTTGGGTGGGGGGATCTATACATTTTGTGGAATTCCTGAGTAGTCCAAATGGTTAAGCGCTAGGCTACTAAACTGAAAAGTTGTCGATAAGAATCTACCTAGAGGTGTCTTAGAAGA
>NW_004444323.1:307970-310926 GCF_000243295.1 Trichechus manatus latirostris
TTTGTGTTCACTGTATTTTTGTTTTATTTTAGGGTAAATAGTATGAACTTCATTAATCAATTTATGCATACACGCGCACACACCCCTGTTTTTTCCTATCCTATCTGCCCACCTTTGTATCTACCTAACATATATACACATACACTCTGACATTATAGAGCACAAAATATTGTGCCATATGTGACATTATCATTACTCTGATTAATGAAACATGCCAAAGACGATCATAGTCTCTGTTGTTTTCTAAGGAGAAGCTCCAGCAATTGGTAGCCTGAACAACTTGAGCTGTGAAATGCATCAGCTCATTGCCAATTATTCTTAAAGTTACCCTTTATTGCCAATTATTCCTTAAATTTCTAATTTTCCTAAATTGATGGGCTCTTAAACAGTTTCACAAGAGCTTTAAACCACTACTTGACACAGCTGTTCTTATGGAATATTTGGACTGCTTTTACTAAATTCACCTGCTGCAATCCTTCATTAAAAACAAAAACAAACAGCTGGTCCATTACTATCATCTTAAAATGTAAATCTCCCTGAAGTTTTCAACTTAGTATTTGTTTACAAAACGCAAGAGAAAAGTTAAAGGAAAAAAGTAGACTATGTATGTTTGTTTTCAAAGAAAAGCTAGGTTAAAATTCTGTGTAATTATAGTTTTCTATAAGTTTTTAATGCTGTAACATTTACTGTCCATGTTATTTATTTAGCTATGACTTAAATTACAGTTTCACAATGTATGTGTGTGTGTGTATGGTTTATGTGACGCTTAATTATGTGTGGCACTGTTGTATACTTTTATTCCCCTTATATGCTCTTTTGAGATTGGAACAATAACTTTCTTAATGATTAGTTTAAGAAATTCCCACTTATACATAAAATATCCTTAAATATGTTGTTCTTCCTTTACTCCTCCTATACATAATAATAATACGTGCTTTAAATTTAATTACAAGTAAACTTTTGATAATGTATTGTTTTACAGTTTTCTACATCGACACTCTCCATTGCTACTAATTTTTAGCAACTATTTAGTGTATGCTTGAAAATAGAATTCCTTCTGTTAATGAACTCCAGAAAACACAATGTTGCTATTAGAACTTGAGCACAATTTATTTCACCTGTTAAAAATACAGGCTGGACAAACTAAAGCTAGTAAAAATGTTCATCACTAAATGTGCTGGCTACAGGGATTCATGAAATATTGACTGGTTCTTTCTTCTGTTTTTTCTACATTACTCCTTTTAGATTGATGTCTTAGTTGAGTTATATTTCCAATGATTACTTTTTGTTTTGCTTTTGAATTCTGTTTCTTGGGCCACTCCAGAATAATTTGAAGGGTAGGGACAGGGAACTAGTCACACCTCCTCCTGCCTGTGCTCAAGCCAGGACCCTTGGAATAGACTAAACAGAATTCAGTTCTTGGAACATTGGTTGTATGACTGCTATTTATTGTCCTCATTTTGCTTACTTAGTTTGGACATGTCATCAGGAGAGATCAATCTCTAGAAAAAGACATCATGATTGGTGAAGTAGAGGGTCAGCAACAATGAGGGGAACCCTAAATGAGATAGATTGACACAATAGCCCAAACATACCAGTGATTCTGAAGATGACTCGGGACTGGACAGCGTCCCGTTCTATTATACAGAAGGTCACAGTTAACGGGAGCTGACTCAACAGCACCTAACAACAAATTTATTTTCATTAGCTGATGATAATGTGCCATACCATTTAATATAGACTCCTTTTTAAATGTTAATTATTAAATAAAATGTTAACCTTGGATTACATTTATTTTTATTTTTTTATTGTCCTTTAGGTGAAAGTTTACAGCTCCAGTTAATTTATCATACCAAAATTTATACACATATTGTTACGTAACACTTGTTGCAATCCCTATAATGTGACAGCACACTCTCCCTTTTCACCCTGAGTTTCCCGTGTCCATCCAACCAGCTCCTGTCCATTTCTGCCTTCTCATCCTGCCTCCGGACAGGAGCTGCCTGTTTGATCTTTGTATCTGCTTGAACTAAAAAGGACACTTCTCACGAGTATTATTTTATGTTTCATAGTCCAGTCTAATCTTTGTCTGAAGAGTATGCTTCAGGGATGACTTTAGTTCTGGGTTAACAGGGCGGCCAGGGGCCATGCTTTGGGGGTTCCTCCAGTCTCAGTCAGACCATTAAGTCTGGTCTTTTTACATGAATTTGTGTTCTGCTCCTCATTTTTCTCCCGCTCTGTCGGGATTCTCTGTTGTGTTCCCAGTCAGGGCCAACATTGGTGATAGCTGGATACCATCTACTTCTGGTCTCAGGCTGATAGAGTCTCTGGTTTATGTGACCCTTTTGTCTCTTGGGCTAATATTTTCCTTATGTCTTTGGTGTTCTTCATTCTCCTTTGGGGAGTCTTAAAAGCTTGCGAGCAGCCATCTAAGATGTATCAGTTGGTACCCTCAAACCTCAAACTACTTATTTCATCATTCAAATTCTTTAAAAATCTCTAAGACCAACTGGCATGAAAAGCAGTAAGGTATTACACGAATATACACAATGTATATATAGAGAGAAAGTAGAAGGGAGGTACAGTGCGAATACAGATCAGTGAATACACTGATATGGAGGAACACCATGTTAAAACTATTGGTGATGAAAACAGGCTTTGAAGTCATCTTTTTGTAATAGACCGTGCTTGATTTCTTTTTTCAACCGGTTATAGCAAGGCTTGGCTTACAGTTCTAAACAATATAGTATGGCATCATGTCAATAAAATGCTCTTGTTTTGGTGTTGCAGAAAAGCCTGAGTTTCAATTTAATATCATAATCACTAAGCTGTGTTTCAACTGACCCTGAGGGCAGACTGGAAGTTACAACTCAGGAGCCACTTACAACTCTTCTGCCTGTAGCTACCAGAATAATACTCTATCATCTACTATTTTCTTTAAGTTACTCTTACTTTT
>NW_004444323.1:311341-314127 GCF_000243295.1 Trichechus manatus latirostris
AAATCATAATAAGAAAGCATGGAAGGGGGATTAAGATTTCCAAAGGGCCAGGGAGGGGCAAATATAATTTCACATAGAGTGGTCCATAAAGGATTTTCACAATGTGACATTTGTGCAAAACTTTGGCCGAGGTGAGTGAGCCAGCTGCATTGCTCTCTGGGGAAAGATGAAACAACAGCAAATGCAAAATCTCTGAGGTAAGCGTATGCCTGACACATCCAGGGAAGAGCAAGGGGGCCAGTGTACTGAGATAAAAGAGAATCAATTCATATAGAAAATGTTAGGCTACTCATCATATTGTAATATAATCACGTATGAATCAGTTGTCCTCCATTGGACTCTGAGGTCTGGAAAAGCATAACTGAGTGGCATTAATCTGTGTATTGCTAAAGAACGGCACAATGCCTGTTACATGGAAGGCATTCGGTTGCCTTGAAGTGAGAGTCTGAATATACGAAAGTCCAAATCTCAATGCCCAATGGAACAAGGCTAGAGACAAAATGGTTCCTATCTCTAAGGACTCTGCTTTATTGGGTAGGGACACAGTAGCTGGTAGGGGGCTCTAAATTAAAGCAGGAATATATTTGGAAGAATGTCCTCTTGTTGAGTAGGACCTGGCAAGAAATGGGCATGGTTAAGTTGGTTAAAGTTGGGAGGCTGTGAATCTCAGATGACTAATGGGATACACTCAAGATGGGAAACAAACATGAAACTTATCATGCATCCTGTGCAAACCAAAGAGTATTAATATTGGAAGCCAGTGGAAATGCCCAGATTGCATTTATTGATTGCTGTAACACACTACCCCCAAATTTAGTAGCCTGATACAATATGAATTTTGTTTCTTACTCATATCTCAATCCAGTGTGGAAAGCTAAGGGTAGTGATACTGTGTGCCACAGAGTTATTTAAGAACTCAGGCTGAGAGTTGCTCTGCAACTTGTATGTATGATGCCCAGGTCACCGTGACCTTCAAAATCCATGTTATAAATAGAGGGCAAGAGAGAGCCTGGAGGACTGCACAAGGTATTTAAGGCACTAGTCCTATAAATAGTGAACATATCTTCTGTCGCATTCGTTGTACGAAGCCTAATCCCATGGCTTCAGGGAAGACTGGTAAGCATAGTTTAGCTGTGGGCCAAAAAAGGTGATACGATGGTCTGGATAAAACATAACATTGTCTCTGTTATTTAGGTACATCAGATTCTGGTACTGGAACAGCAAAGATAGTATCAATCCTGATTTACTAACGTAGATGGAAAGTCAAGCTTATTTAAAGAGTTAGGACAATGGGAAAGGCAAAGCTCAAAGATAGACAGTAATGAAGCTTACAGAAGATCAGGTCTTCTCCACGAAAGAATAAGTCCTTGGGTGGCACAAACTTGACGACTAGCTGAAAGTTTGGCAGCTTGAACCCACGCGGAGGCATGTCAGAAGGCAAGCCTGGCAATTTGCCTCTGTTGTGATTACAGCCAAGAAAATTCTATGAGCAGCTGTACTCTGTAACACGTGGGTTCTCCATGAGTTGGAATTGACTTGATGGCAACAGATTATTATTATTATTTTTTTTTTTTTTAGTGATATGAAAGAATAGCACATCATCCAGGCTCTGCACATTTGACCCATACAATTGCTTCTGTATCCATATTGGTTCTCACAGACCTGGATGCTTTTAAGAAAGCAACACCAATGTGCTCGTTACATCAAGCTCTTAGTATTTCTGCCATCTTCCCAAAGTTTAATTTTTAAAAGAAAAATTTTGTATTGATTCTTTCAAAGTTTTCCAGCTGAATTTCCAGTGGTCTGTTACTTCTTTTATTACACAATATGTACTGATCTAAAACTGTAGAAAAGTTATCTCTGTGATGCTCTTCAGAGGCCTTGGAATGCTCATGGTGCAGTTAGAGGAGTTTTATAGCTCTCAGAGGTTTAGCTTGGAAAAGAAATATTTCTGAGACAGAAAGTTCTCTGAAAAAAATTACAACCTTCCTTTTTCTTCTAAGATTCTTTATTGTTTGTTCAATTAAAGTGTTCCCATTGGGGGAAGAAACAGCTTCCATTCAAGTTCTGATTTTGGTCTAGCTAGATGTTTGTGGTTTAACTCATTCATGCACGTTGCAATTTAGTTATAAAGACAATTATTTTAATTATAGTGGAATGACCTCACATAATACTGCTCTGTTTTAATTTCAGAATTATATCTTCAAAAAAATTAGCTTTACAGTGTCAAAGAGTAGAACACGTACTCTGTTAAAATAAAAGCAAAGGGATTTGAGGGTTCAATTCAACACAGAACCAGGGAGACACAAAGTGAAGCCACAATGTGTTCCGAGGTACTAAAATCACACAGACCTATTTATACAGTAAAATCAGGAACTTTAAGGTGAGATATTCTGATTGGTGCTTGGTGAGGTAAAGTAGTCGAGGGCAGGATATCTGGAAGCAGGGAACCTTCTGTGATTCGTTCAAAGGCTAGATGTGGGTTTAGTTGATTTGTTGCTATGTGGTTTCTCTGGGAACATACTGATGACATTCTTTTTTTAACTTGGTTACAGAGACAAACATTTCTTTAGAGACCTTAACTTGATTACAAAGTGTCTATGGATTTAGGGGATTGGGGGCGATGCAGTGCATACTTTCAGAAATACATGCAGGCAAAGGGGGTCACAAAGTGGTCACAAGATGATTACATGATAGATCTGAGAACAGAGGGTAAAGATTAACTTGCATAAGGCAAAGTTCTTTAGAAAATGTCTTTACATAAAGACTGTCAAGATCTTCCTTCC
>NW_004444323.1:314544-315539 GCF_000243295.1 Trichechus manatus latirostris
ATTATATATTAGTGTACGTTAATACACTTGAAATTAAGGAATCAAATAAGGAGAGAGTAAATCTGTTCTTCAGTTTATAATAATACTATCACAAAATTCTGATCATCATGCATTCTCAAATCTGCCTATTCATATGTGGAAAAAATCTTACTACATTTATCAAATATAGGTAATAATCCTGAAATTATAATATAGAGTCACATGTTGGAGCTGTTTTTGGACTATTAAATATTTTTTGCTGAGTTGTCTTAGTATTTTATTATTGTATCTCAAGAATAACTTTCATCAAATTCCAATGAAGTTAGTGATATAATATACCATATTATTATATGAAATCTACTTTTTTGACTTTTATAGCTTCAAGATTATCCTTTGCAAAAAGAGAAAAAAATAAAACATATTGCCCTATCTCAAATAAAATACGATTATTTGATACTCATCTTTACTTTTTATTTTTCATGCCAAATTCAAACAGATTTTGCAATAATTCCACTAGAGGTAGAAAAAAAGCGTTAAGTGGTATGAACCCTAAAAATGGTTGATGTCAGGGGTAAAAATATAAAGGCTGAGAATAATTGTGAATTCTTATTAAAGGAGAATACACAGGACTAGAAATCCCATGGTTCCAGATTTTTTTTATAACCATAACTTTTAGTTGTTTTGCAATGAAAATCCTTTGGTGAGTCTACTGGTGTCCTTCGTGTTGAATGAGGAGTCCAGAGTAACCCTGGAAGCTTGAGAACAATGCAGAGATTCAAAGTGTTTTCGCATTCCTGAAAAGCCAAAAACTAATATAACTTTTGGGTACTTAGAAAGCCAGGAATCTAATCTGTATTTAGTCGATTATCTTTTTCCTGTGCTAGCATCATTCAGCTTCATTAAGTTCAAATATATACTCAGCACTAAATTAATCAGTGGGACTTGAAAAGAGAAAAATCTAGTTTCAACCCTCAAAGTCTATTATAAGACAGAAAAAAAATCAAAGATTCATACAC
>NW_004444323.1:331669-337862 GCF_000243295.1 Trichechus manatus latirostris
AATCCACCAGCTGCTCCTTGGAAACTCTATGGGGCAGTTCTACTCTGTCCTATAGGGTCACTGTGAGTCAGAAACGACTTGACAGCCGTGGGCTTGGGTTTTTTGGTGTTTTACTGTAGTGGAAGAAGAAATCTTTGATAAATCCTCATTTCTAATAATCAGTATTTGTTACTCCTTATAGTTTCAGAATTTAGTCTTCAACATTTATCTGTTAATTTAAACTAAGCCATCATTTGGCAGGTGAAGTATACTGCTCTTTAAGCTGATTTTCCTGACTCCCCCAGGCTGCGCATCCATCTCCACACGTGTTTGTCATCTTTAAATCAGTGCAGAGGCTGGGTCCCTGTATCTCCACCAAAAAGCTTCTGTCTTAGTGTTCATTCTTCTTCTTCCGCACCTTATACTGAATTGCTGGTAGGTGTCTGTCCTCGTGCATCATTATATTCAGAGGCAGTGTGATGGAAGCAGCTGATCTGGATGTAAGTTATTTGAACCTTAGCCTAATTTTCTTTATCTACCAATAATGCATTCCCTCTGTCCCTAATTGGGTTGATAAACACCTCCAATGAAGTACGTACATGAAAGCACTTTCTGAAATATGAAAAATGGTTTGAGATCTTAAACAATATTAAATGTTAACCAGCTTGAAATGTTAATCAATGTGCCCTCTCGAGAAAAGTCTGTAGTACAGACTTTCCTGGTTTTGTGCATTGCTATTTAAAAATAATTTTATGCACATCTTTGGTATAGAGTATTATGGATTAGAGCCGTTTCACACTGATGAGAGAAATATGCAGTAAACTTTCAGTTGGATGCAAAACTTTGCCTGATGCTAGCCTTTGACTTGGCAAAGGGAAGCTTTCTCCAGAGCCTGTCCTTTTTTTTTGTAGTGATGATTTTGCTTGTGTCTTTAGTGGAAATCTCTTTAGAAGTGCACATCAGACTAGTCTGCTAGCTCCTAATTCTTCCCAGGATCCCTCAGCAATGCCATTTTGTCTGAATTGCTAGTAGATGGTGTTCGCAAAGAATTTCTTCAGTCCTGCCTGTGGGTGGTTATTCAACTGCACTTTGTTGTTTAACGGTGGCCAGCCATTCTGCCAGCTTTCGTTCTTAATATATATCCAGTCCAGCAGGGTTTTATTGAGCATCCTTGATTGCAGACATGTCAGAAGTTGTTCCAGGATGTTCTTGTTGACAGTCTTCCCCTGGATTTACTGAAAATACAGGTTTATCAGTTAAGTTAATAAAATGAAGATTTATAGATTTAACATATGGTAATCACCCTTCTGTGTAATGATATTATAATTTTTTTTTTTTGGATTTCTTAAATTGCCAACTCTTAATGATTGAAAGTTAAGCTGTATAGATTAGTATTTTGAGACAGAATGATTATATCTATTGTTGCCTTATATGCAAAAAATGCCAAAATATTCTGATATTTCGTTTGAGGTTACTCAGAGTAGAATCTCAACTGGATGTTATGAAGTGATGAAAAGGGGAAGAATGATGAGCAAAACTGTGCTTTACCCATTCCTGGTTACTTTGCCTCCGTGCACAACATACCATACCCACTGTCTGTTCAAAGCATCAAAAGATAACTAAGGAAAAGTATGCCCATAGTGAATGAAGCTGGAAAAAAGTACATAGCAAATAAAACCAAAGTATTCAATTCACATTTGTATGTTGTCAGTTAATGAAATTTGTTTCCAAGAAGTCCCATTTTAGAAAAGTCTAATGAGATTGTTGTTCTAAAAATTAGCAGCTTTATTATTGCTAAATGGAAAATGATAACTGCTTTGGAAAAATAAAAAGAGCTTTGTTTTAACTGAATACATTTGTTACAGGATATCTTGTTGCATCTAGTGAGGATTATTATTTTTTTTAAATTGTGCATACAACTGTATTACAGAGCCTTGTATTTCAGTTAAGAAGTCTGTTGCAGAAAGACATAGGTTCATGGGGGATACCTCCATAGAATTAAACATGCTTTTGTATAGGAGACTGTAAATAATATTTAGGAAAAGTAGGTGTGTATGTGTGAAGCCTACAACTGCTTTCCGATAATATAAATAGTATACCTAAGTATAAATAGACTTCCTTTTATGGCATCTTGTGTGCTATTCTTTAACGTCATACTGTTTGGTCAAGGTTACAGCAGCAATTTTGAAGATATGCAAATGAAGTTGCGATGTATAACATGGCACGTGCCTCTTTTCCATCGTCAACTGCCAAAAGGTGAATTGTGCTTGGTGGAAACCGGGTGTTGTAAAAAAAAAAGATTACTGACTGTGTTCATTACCAAACTGTGAACAGCTGCACAGGGAAGCTGAAAGCCAGTGAGCCTGCTGAGCACCTCTCGGAGACTAAAGCCATCTGAAGCCAGGTTGGACACAGCTTGTGGCGGAGGTGTCCTGTCTGGACAGCAGGGGTGTCTACTTAGCTGTTCAAGGAATGGGCAGAGGACTTTATACAGAGAAAGTCCTTCTAGAGCTCGTGGCACAACTTCATAGGCATACTTTTCTTTGCCTGTATCACTTTAAAAATGAGTAAAGGCAAATAAGACCCAAGTAAATCCTAGGATGCTAGAGATTGGAAAAGAAACCTTGGTGACATAGCCCAACCACGTTGTTTTATAGTTTAGGGCAGAGACAACCAGGGCCTGTGGGAAAACTAGATCAGATCATACAATTAGACCACCACAGATCTAGAATTTGTATCCAAATTTACAGGGTCCAAATTCAGCAACTTTTCCAGATACGGTAAATCCTTGATGCTCAAAATGTGGTCTGCAAATAAGCAGCATCAGCATCACCTGTGAGTTTGCTGGAAATGCAGAATCCCAGGTCCTTCTATAGATGGATGAATTAGAATCTGTATTTTAGCAAGAGCCTCCAGGTGCTGTATATGCATTAAAAGAAGGAAGCATTAAATAAGTATGGTTATGAGAGGTAAAGGTGGAAAATGGCATGGTACCTATAGTAGGGAAAAATTCTGACATCATCCATCCATTATAACCTTCATCCTATTCTGTTGTTAAAGAGAGTCATTTGTTTGATTTTAAAAGATCCTCCCTTAATATAGTGTTTTGAGATTATGGATAAATAGGAATATTCCTGCTTTTTGACAAGTATAATTTTAACTTTAAAGAAAGAACCTGAGCTCTGTCAAACCTTTTAGCTTTGGACACCTAAAATAAAAAGATCAGCTATTTGAATGAAACATCTTAATTATTAGCTTTCCAAAGAGAAATACAAAGGAGCCCTGGTGGCGCAATGGTTAAGTACTTGACTCCTCTTGGGAGAAAGATGTAGCAGTCAGTTCCCATAAAGATTACAGCCTAGGAAACCCTATATGACAGTTCTACTCTGTCCTATGGGGACACTGTGAGTCAAAATCGACCCAACAGCATACAACAACAAGAGAAATAGAAATAAATCTTTATTGCTTTATTTTTTATTGTTCTTTGCACTGCTGTAAGAAGTAGAGATTGAAATTCATCTAGTGTCTATAAATGTGAAATAGTTATAATCAAATTCATTACGCTATTAACTTATTCAACACATATTAGTGCAGAGTGTAGAATGTATATACAATGGAGCCCTGGTGGAGCAATGGTTAAGAGCTCAGCTGCTAACCAGAAGGTGAGCAGTTTGAATCTATTAGGTGCTCCTTGGAAACCCCATGGGGCAGTTCTACTCTGTCCTACAGGGTTGCTATGAGTCGGAATCGACTGGAGGGCAATGGGATGGTGATGATGATACAATATGGTAGGCTCTATGCTGGGTCCTGAGTTTACTAGGGATTAATTGAGACTTTTTTTTTTTATAATTTACACAGATTGTATAAAACAATATGCATTGTATTTTAACTTATTCAAGTAAGATAATTACTCAGTAAATGTTTACAATTGGAGATAAAATGTAAACACTATACTGATCATTTGGAAAATAATTGTTCTCTATAAATATTGGCTCAGCATCAGCCACATGACTTACAAACATCATTTTACTCTCTCATCGCTCCACGGTGTTCCTGGACATAGAATACTTGATTTGAGAGACAGTTTTCACCAACAATTACCCAAGATTAGACAGCCAATTACACTTGAAAGATTCAGTTAATATATTATTTCAATCATATAATTTTGAAATGTCTCAAAGAATATTTACAGATTATAGTATTTTATATCTTTAAGGTAGGGTTTTTACAATCACCACGTAGTTTTTTAAAATGTGCTTCCCTAAGCTATAGCCCAGATTAAAATTTGCTAAATCTTCATTGGGCCACAAGAATCTGCACTTTAATAAGCTCTTTGGTTTATTTTGATACACTCTGAAGGTGGAAAACCATTGGGATAAACACGCTGGTACACTTTTATAATAGAGGTAGATATATATTTATATATTTTTACTGTAATTTAGATTTTTTAAAGTCTGGAAACTTGATGCCTGCTGAGATAAATAATTTCTCTCATTTCAATATAAGTGATCTAAAAATACTACCCATCCATAGTGTTATGAATGAATGTTGGTGACAAGGAGGTTAGTATATTTTGTAGCTTAGGATTTCTTGATTTATTAGTAAGAGATGACATGAATCCTCAGTTTCTTGAAAACTTATTGACGAAGGAAGGTAGACGAAAATGAGTTTACAACATTACTTTGATCTGTGACTTATTTTTGAAATGTCTGCAAATTTATGTAAATATTTAGAGAACAATTAGAAAACAATCAAAATATGCAGAACAGAACTTAAAATTCTCATGGAATCCAGACTTTTTAGAGCCATGAAAGCTGGGTGATGCCCTGAAACTATTGCCCTGAGAAAAATCTTTAAAGCTTAAACCAAAACTATCCCTTGAATTTATATTTCAGCCAAACAATAGTTTAGCTTAATGGAGTAGAATGTCCACCTTGATCATTGTGTACTTTGAAAGAATTATCTCTGTGAGATCAAACTGACAACAATAACTTTAAAGGCTAGATGAGAAGCTTAGGAGGCAGTGAGTTGGTGTTGATGATTGTGAAACAATTAGGAAAAGGATATTGAGAAAGGTAGCACAACTTGAAGAATGTAACCAATGTCACAGAATTTTACATGTAGAAATTGTTGAATTGATGCATGTTTTTCTGTGTATATCCTCACCAAAATAACAGTAATAATAAGATAAACTAGAACAGTGAATTCACATTCACAGAAGAGTTGAGACTAATGGTGACATTATCTCCTTGGTGAAGCCAGGAAGGGCTATAAGCAACAATACCCTACTTTTAGATTTTCACTAATGAGAGAGAAGGTTATAATATTACATTTTATGTTAATATTTTTTCTTCCTTTTTCCGGTTTGTAGTAAACAATTACTCCTTCAATCTGCTGGTGGCAATTGTGCAAAACTGAGGGGTTGAAGTTTGATTTACTCTTCCCTTGCTTTATTTGCCTAACATTTCTTCCCCCAAAGTGTCCATCATATCCCAATGCTCCCAAATCCTGATGAACCTTCTTAATCCCAGCAGCATCATGTGGTCTCCCAACACCCAAGAGAAATTATTGTCCTGTTCTTTCCTGCATGGGACAGGCGGACTATGGTCTCTTTTCTTCAGGCTGTAAAAGATTCCAGCAGTAAATACAAAAAGTTATCTGAACATGATGTGAGAGTGCTGGAGGACTGACTCCAGCTTAGATCTGTAACCCCTACCTGTATCATCAAAGTCTTAGTGAGGCCAATCTAGGAAGAGTAGATATTTTGAAAAGCATAGTCTTCAAAGTGTTAAATTTCTCATATTAAACTAACTTGGTCTCAGGATGGGTAGAAGACTAATCAACAACCTGTGATATACAGATGACACAATCTTGCTTGTGGGAAGTGAAGAGAACTCGAAACACTTAACTGATGAAGATCAAAGACTACAGACTTCAGTATGGATTACATATCAACGTAAAAAAAGAAAAATCCTCACAACTGGACCAATAAGCAACATCATGATAAATGGAGAAAATTCTGAAGTTGTCGAAGATTTCTTTTTACTTGGATCCACAATCAACACCCATGGAAGCAGCAGTCAAGAAGTCAAAAGACACATTGCATTGGGCAAATCTGCTGCAAAAGACCTCTTTATGGTGTTTAAAAGCAAAGATGTCACTTTGAGGACGAAGGTGCACCTGACCCAAGCCATGATATTTTCAGTCACCTCAT
>NW_004444323.1:339300-340907 GCF_000243295.1 Trichechus manatus latirostris
TATGACCCGAACTTGTTGTAAACTAAGAACAATTATATAAAAATGACAGACAATATTTAAAAGCCAATGATAGTGGTGAAAAACCAAAATACATTGAAGCAGGGCATATAGTTAATTGATTAATTTTCAGAATTTGTTTTTTCTCACCTATGGTTCCCATTTAGGAATTCTAAATGATATGACTTCTTATAACTTAAAAATTTTTACGTATGTCATAGATTGAAAGATATTAAGAAGGTTCTGTTGACTCTATAAAAGTAATGATTTCTGGAAAACCATGTTGCTTAGGCCACAAAGGGGCATATAATTATAGAAAGTTGTTTTCTGTATGTGGGTGTGTGTAAATTATTCCTTCCATTAGTGTCTAGGCCTTTATTATGAGAATGGATTTCTAGAGGGGAAAAAAAAAATCTTTGTTCTCTTATTCAGTCACATCCATTATTTTAGTCAGTTACCACCAAGTAAATAATTTAGAATTACAGAGTCAACTCTCAGGTCAAACAGTTTCATAACTTCTGATCAAAAAGTTTTCCAGGAGAATTTGGCCAAATAAGGATGAACATATACGTAGTTGACAAGTGGTGAAATAAATGGAGTTCTGCTTCAGTCCAGTGATTCTTAAGAAGGGTCCAAATTTAGTGTTTTCTTGTACGTATTTCTTGATGA
Organism: Trichechus manatus latirostris; assembly: GCF_000243295.1. Lineage (NCBI taxonomy): Eukaryota > Metazoa > Chordata > Mammalia > Sirenia > Trichechidae > Trichechus > Trichechus manatus. Next base: position 339,967 of record NW_004444323.1, read on the forward strand.
CTGAAAATAGGAAAATATAGAATCTGCTTTAATGATAAAAAGCCTTAGTAATTATTAAACAACAATACGTCTCTGAGTCTGTTAAATGGATGCACCATGCACAATTGACAAATTTCTTATATGATACTTGTTATTTTGCTCACTGGTCTTCCACATCCCATGTATCTACAAACCCACTTATTGTTTCCAGATCAAAAGCTGCTTTTTACCTATAAGCTTCAAAATGCACCAAAGATATTGAATAGAAGTTTTTTGTTTTTTGCTTGTTTTGGTTTCAAGTTTTTGAAGCCTATACATTCCCTGTCAATAACTAAGCCAGAAAACCAAACCCGTTACCATCGAGTCGATTCCGACTCATAACGACCCCGTAGGACAGAGTAGAACTACCTCACAGGGTTTCCAAGGAGTGGCTGGGATTTGAACTGCCAACCTTTTGGTTAGCAGCCGAGCTCTTAACCACTGCACCACCAGTGATATCAATAACTAGTGATCATAAAACCACAAACCCACTGCCAACTGAGTGAATCTGATTCATGGCAACGCTCTAGGACAGAGTAGAACTGTGCCATAGGGTTTCTAAGGCTATAGTCTTTACGGCAGTAGCCTGCCACATCTTTCTAACATGGAGCAGCTAGTAGGTTTGAACAATCGACCTTTTGGTTAGCAACCTGGTGCTTACTCACTGTACAGCCAGGGTTAATAACTAGCAACCTCAATAACTAGTAAAGGTCCATTTTTAAAAAACGGACCATTGTCTGGGTCTTTTCCGATGCCTACTTAGTCACTCCTCAGTGTCCAGTCTCAGGCAATGCTGAGTGAGGAACATTTCAGCGTCTTCTTATGCCATGTCCTTGGCACTGTTTGCTGAATGTGGAGTTCTCTATAGTCTCTGCCTCATTAGTGTGGAGTGCTGACACTTGATCCATCTTTCCGACCACCCT
>NW_004444323.1:341007-343694 GCF_000243295.1 Trichechus manatus latirostris
ACTGAAAATAGGAAAATATAGAATCTGCTTTAATGATAAAAAGCCTTAGTAATTATTAAACAACAATACGTCTCTGAGTCTGTTAAATGGATGCACCATGCACAATTGACAAATTTCTTATATGATACTTGTTATTTTGCTCACTGGTCTTCCACATCCCATGTATCTACAAACCCACTTATTGTTTCCAGATCAAAAGCTGCTTTTTACCTATAAGCTTCAAAATGCACCAAAGATATTGAATAGAAGTTTTTTGTTTTTTGCTTGTTTTGGTTTCAAGTTTTTGAAGCCTATACATTCCCTGTCAATAACTAAGCCAGAAAACCAAACCCGTTACCATCGAGTCGATTCCGACTCATAACGACCCCGTAGGACAGAGTAGAACTACCTCACAGGGTTTCCAAGGAGTGGCTGGGATTTGAACTGCCAACCTTTTGGTTAGCAGCCGAGCTCTTAACCACTGCACCACCAGTGATATCAATAACTAGTGATCATAAAACCACAAACCCACTGCCAACTGAGTGAATCTGATTCATGGCAACGCTCTAGGACAGAGTAGAACTGTGCCATAGGGTTTCTAAGGCTATAGTCTTTACGGCAGTAGCCTGCCACATCTTTCTAACATGGAGCAGCTAGTAGGTTTGAACAATCGACCTTTTGGTTAGCAACCTGGTGCTTACTCACTGTACAGCCAGGGTTAATAACTAGCAACCTCAATAACTAGTAAAGGTCCATTTTTAAAAAACGGACCATTGTCTGGGTCTTTTCCGATGCCTACTTAGTCACTCCTCAGTGTCCAGTCTCAGGCAATGCTGAGTGAGGAACATTTCAGCGTCTTCTTATGCCATGTCCTTGGCACTGTTTGCTGAATGTGGAGTTCTCTATAGTCTCTGCCTCATTAGTGTGGAGTGCTGACACTTGATCCATCTTTCCGACCACCCTTCAGTGCCACCCATCACACTGCACATCATTTCTTTGTCTCACATTACTAAGCAATGCCCCACCGCCCAAGAAACTGTGGTATACTGTTGCTTGCATGAGATGTCCAGGACGCACCAGGCCAGATTTTCATCCACGGTGATACCATAAGATATTGCTTTGAAATTCACAGAATAAATCCTCTGTGTAGGTGTGAATTAAATGCAATGTTGAATAAATACAACCTGCACATTGCATTATAACTGAATTTTAAAAGTGAGAAGTGAATTTTGTGACTAAGCTGACTGTAAGACTCACTCTTTCTCTTAAGACCAATGCTTAGATTCAAGGGCTAGGGAACAGAAGTGAAATGAATAGCACAAATATTGTTAACGCGGATCACAGTGGAAGGAGCCGTGGAATTTCCTATTTGGAAAAGCTAGGGCTATCATCCTTTGTAATGAAAGTGGAGGAAGAAATGAAAGTCATAATGCCTTTGAAAATCCATGGCTTATGGATATGTAGACTGTGGAATTAGCATCTAAATTGTGAATTGATAACATTTTTTTAATCAAGATTTCATGGTCTTTGTGTTCATAAAGAAAATATATGTAAATAGATTATTCCAAAAGAAGGCTGCTATTTTACAATGGTGTCCTTATTTGATTTGTCAGTGACCTCAATCGCCATTCACACCCCCCCAGACGATTTGCAAAGGGAGTGCATACAAATCTGATGATCCATCCCTTAAATCAACCATAAAAATATGTTTTTTTCATTGTCCTTAACTCAGGGGGTCAGAGATTTAGAACAGAAAGAACATTAATAAGTCAATCAAACCCATTAACTTCAGTTGAAGAAACCAAGTTCTGGAGTGATGAGTAGACTTGCCACTCTAGAATTTTTTTTAAAGAATTTTAATTAAGATTTACTGATAATCAAATGTATATAATAAGTGGCAATTTTGTTGCTACATTGGCATTAGTTCTTGATTCCTGCATTTATGAGTTTGCCAAGTGCTAATTAATGTATTGATTTTTCTTTCTGGTAATAAAGGAATTAGAAAATTTAGTCTGCTATTATTGTATATTAGAGGAGTACCATATTCACTTGTATTACCCCGTGCTATGGATACCAGTAAAATGTGTAAATTCATAATGATTTTGATTATTTAAGTATCATTACATTTAAATAATTGTTAAAATGCTACAGAGGGAATCCAATGAAACATGTAGAGTCTATTTTAAATCTCATGAATTCATAAGAACACTAAATTTCTGTTTGCAAAGCCCAAATATCATGCAAACCATGTTTAATTACTTCACACTGAATTCTTGAGATGAAGAAGCAAAGTGAATGGACTACATGCTGTGTAGATTCAGAATTTTTTAAGGAAGTTCTAATCAATGAAATGTAAATATGTATTTTTTTTTTGTTTGAAAGTTTTACTTATTTTTTTTTTATTCTTGTGGTTTAAATAAAGTTTACATTTCAAATTAGTCTCCTCTAGAAAAATTTATACATACATTGTTATGTGACCCTAATTGCTCTCCCCATACTGTGACAGCACTCCTCCTTTCCACCCGTGATTCCCCATGTCCGTTCAACCAGCTCCTAACCCTCTCTGCCTTCCCATCTCACCTCTGGACAGAAGCTGCCCGTTTAGTCTTTTGTATCTACTTGAGCTAAGAGGCACACTCCTCACGAGTATCACTTTATGTCCCACAGTCCAGTCCAATCCTCCAATCCCTGTCTGAAGAGTTGGCCTT